>NW_009702480.1:3565-3844 GCF_000703405.1 Apaloderma vittatum
TGGAGTGGACCATGCCAGGGAGTACCCACAGAGCTGGAGTGTGGCTGGTGGGGTGCTGGGGGAAGAAAAAGATTTAAAAAAAAAAAGGCAATGGCAGAGGAAACAGGTTTATTGTCTCGCTGCAGAGCAGCAGGGCTCAGCTGCAGGGAGTTTTTTTGAGCCATGACTCAAAATCATTCTGAGCTCCTCCATGCGGCCGTCAGCCCAGGGAAAGTCCCGTGGTGATGGGTCTGGCAGCCCCGCCAGGGTGGGCACAGGGAGTGGGGACTCCCCAGCTTC
>NW_009702480.1:3966-4231 GCF_000703405.1 Apaloderma vittatum
TGGGGCGGCGGCAGAGAACGGGCTGGGGAGGGGAGGCGGAACGGCTGCCCCATGGGAAGCAGGGACGGAGATGTGTGTAGGCAGCTGGGTCAGAGGATGTTGAGGAAGTGTGTTTTCCGAAAAGTCACCTCAGCAGCACAGCAGAGCAATGTGCGAGGAAAAGGGGGAGAATGAGCCACACAGCCTGGCTCTGAGGGGCATCCTGCCCTGTCCCCGGTGGGATTGAGAGGCCCCCAGAAAGACAGAGCTGGCCCTGACCCAGCCG
>NW_009702480.1:4279-15616 GCF_000703405.1 Apaloderma vittatum
TCTAGAGCTCAAAGAGAAAAATGCTGCAAGTGAGTTTTGACTGAAACACGGATTTGCGAGTCTGAGGAGCAGGATTAAAGCAGGGGAAGCAAACCCTGCTCTGTCACTGTAGATTTAGCGCAACCCTAGATCTACAGATCTCTGAGTTCTAGCACTATGAATCTTGGTTTCAGCTCCAGCTCTGCCTCGGCTCAGCTCCAGCCCCGTCCTGGATGGCAGCTCCAGCTCTGCATTCGCAGCTGCCCCACAGTCGGCAGTTCAGCTCCGGCTCTGCAGCGGTTCTCCTCAGGCTCGGCAGACTGTGTTTCAGCTCCAGCTCTAAACTGTGTGAGTTCAGCTCTGCCCTTCCTTCTGAGTTTCATTTCAGTTACAGCTTTAAAAGTTGTGATTTCAGCCCTGCCCTGCCTACTAGATTTTATTTCAGCTCCAGGTCTAAAATGTGTGATTTCAGCTCTGTCCTATCTACTGTGTTTTAATTCACCTCCATCTCTAAAATGAGTGATTTCAGCTCAGCCCTACAGTTTTCTAGTTCAGCTCCAGCTCTAAAATGAGTGATTTCAGCTCAGCCCTGCCTTTTAGTTTTCTCTAAAATGTGTGATTTCAGCTCTGCCCTACTGTGTTTTAATTCAGATCCAGCTCTAAAATATGTGATTTCAGCTCTGTCCTATCTACTGTGTTTTAATTCACCTCCATCTCTAAAATGAGTGATTTCAGCTCAGCCCTGCCTTTTAGTTTTTATTTCAGGTCCACCTTTAAAATGTGTGATTTCAGCTCTGCCCTACCTACACAGTTTCATTTCAGTTAGAGTTCATTTCAGTTATATCACACAATTTTTGGCTCAAGGCATCCCTTTCGCCTGTCAGTGCTCTGTGGAGCTGGCAGCCGGGTGGTTCTCAGGCCCTTAGCCCTCCATGTCCCGGCAATGAAAATTAGCTTCAGAGCTCATGACTCTGGGGTCATAGGGCAGGGGACAGAGGCCAGAAGCAGAGAGGAACCAGACACAGGAGCTGGATTCACTAACTCAGGATGGGGAGCAAAGGCAGAAGATTGGACAGAGTCCTCTGGATGCCACCCATTGTGGGTGAGAAGAGAGCTAAACCCTTGTAATCCTTCAGTTTTATACTGAATATGACATTTATGGAATGGAACACTCTTGTTGGTCGCTTATCCTGTCTGTAATTCACCAGAGGTGCAACATTTTACTTCTTTGTGAACCTTCTTGCCAGCATCCCTAGTGTGGCACACAAGAGCCAGCAGTGGCCTTGGTCACTGTGGGAACAAGTATAAGCAAGAGCCTTTCTGCATCCCAGTGCCAGGCAGTGACTGTAAACATCAGGTGTTATCACTGCCAGCAGCACACACTGTCTGCTATGCTCAGAAAGAACAGCCTTTAAGAAGAGACCAAACTGAGAAGCAAAAAAAACAGAACCAGTTCTGTTCAGTGGATCTCAAACCAGGACAAACTGAAACATCGACGGAGACACTGGAGCTGAAATAAAGATCTGTAGTCCTGGAGGTGAACTAAACACCCATAGGTCTAGAGCTGAAATAACATTCCATATGGCCAGAGCTGAAGTAAATTCCATAGGTCTAGAGTTGAAATCATGATGCCGGCTGAAGGGCCAGGGGGCAAATACCAATGGAGGGGCTGGGCTGGGGTTGAAACACTGATCTGAGGGCTGGAACTGAAATCACAGTGGTGCAGCAGAGTGAAAAGAAAGACCCTGGGGGCTGTAATCAGTTCCACAGGGCAGATGCTGAATTAGAACATTGTAGGGCTGAGCTGAAATCACGCATTTTAGAGCTAGAGCTGCACAAATGTCTGCTGTCAGGAGTAGCGACGGTACCGAGCATGATCACCGGATACAGCAGGTGAGACCAGGTTTATTTTGCCAGCTTTTGTCATCCCACTGCACTCTTCCTCTCCGCAGTGCTGTGCCCCACCAGTGGCAGTAGCTGGGAACCAGCTCTGTCCATCTGTTCTTGCTGCTTTGCTTTTCATACACTGGGAGCAGTGCAAAATCCTGGCCTACCTCCAGCATCTGAACACCCCGCGCTGCGGGTGTTTGGGGAGGCCAGAGCATTGCAACGAGGTTGGGGTGCCTTCAGGAGGAGCCCCTTTCTTCCCCACAGCTCTAAGCACGGCTGTGCACGGTGCAGGCATCGCCACCTACAGGCAGCTGCTCTGGGGCCAGCTCTGGACGTCTACCAACATGAAGCACTCAGCAACCCAACTCCCCAACGAGCTGCAGCCCCGCTCCTATGGCCACCCACATCCCAAGCCCAGGGGTGCTTCTCCAGCCCAGCCTCAAGCAAGCTGTGGGTTAACGCCTGTGAAGAAACCAGCAAGGATTTCTCCCTGCCTCTGCGCTGAGAGGTGGGACTGGAGCAACAAACCTCGGCTAAGTGAACCTCATGCATCAGCAGTGCCCCTGCCCTGTGAGACAGGCAAAAATGGGGGATCTGTAAAACAGCGAGGAATTTGCTCATAAAGTGCTCCCTGGAGCCCCAAACTAGTCTTCCTCCATAGGGAAGTGGCATTTGCAGCTCCCTGCCCCATTAATACTCACACACACCACGGGGCGCACGTACCCCACTCCCAGTTTGTTCTGCTCTGCGCATGCCTCATGTGAACAGCATCGCCACAAAACTGCCCCCACAAAAACCTGCCCACCCACCTACTGCCCAAGCCGAGGAGGCTGCCTGTCCACATCCAGCAGGCAGAGGCACATGCCAGGCAGTAAAGAGACACCTGCCAGAGCCAAAGTTCAGTCTTATCCGCCAGAAAATGGCCCAGATGGTGTTTTTCAACTAGTTCCACCTCCAGAAATAAGCCCTTACACCTGACTTTGGCTATGGGGCCTTTACCCTCTTGTGTCCCTGGAAGAAAAGAAAGCATCCTCCAAGATCTCAGAAACAAGACACAGGAGACTCCACGCAGCAGAGGGGATTTTTCATAGGCACTTATTTCACTGCTCACACTAGGGCTGCAGTAGGCAACTGCTCACCAAGCTGCCCTTCGCTGCACAAACGTCACTCCCTTCAGTCACAACCACCCACACAGTTGGTGCCTGCCCATCTTTCAGTACCAACATTACACCGACCTACATCACTGGGATGTTCACCTGTTAGGGGACACCACTGAGAAGGATTAAAAATAACAATAATAACAAAGCAATCTACCAAGTAACACTTGGAGGCATCATGCAGAAACCAGATGATTTGAGACGACACGGCGGATCAGATTTGGTAGATTTATTGGTGGACGAGTGCCAAATGCTTCCCTGCCAATCCGATACGGTACCAGGCTGGGTGGCGTTCCTACACAGGGAAACAGCTCCCTGTTTCCTACCCCATGGCAAGGAAACACTCCCAGATCACAGTTTATACTTCCAGAACTACGTAAGATTATGTGCTTGTAAAAGGTGCTGGGAAGCTGCCTCCTTCCTACCAAATGGCAGGACACTTGAATGCAGAAGAGTGCTTGAGCTGTGGAGTTTTTTGTGGTTTTAAAATAAAATAAAAAAAAAAAAAGCTGACTGGTAAAGTGTTCTTCTTAGCATATGTGGACCAAAAAAAAATAAAAACAAAACAAAACTCAAAACCAAGAAAATCACATTGCACTGGAAATATATAGATGGGCCCGTAAGAAAGAAGCTTATGTACTATTGCCCCAAAATGAGTTTTTCTTCACCTACAGTTTTGGCTTCCCAAGTGAGGTAGGGAGAGGGTGATGGCAGGAGAAAAAGGTGGTGTTTCCAAAGAATTCTGCTGTAAAGTTATCCTTTTGAATCCTTCATATAAAGTTAAGCATTATTTAAGGAAACACTATGTTTTTTTTCCAAAAAAACATTCAGAGTTTTGGTTTTTTGGTTGTTTTGTGTGAGGGAAAGAGAGAAAGAAAACAAGCATCCCAGAGATGAAATGCTAGCAGTTTTAACACATTTTTGAAAGGAAAGCACAGTTACAAAAAGGAAGGAAATAGTGTAGCGAATCTGCAGATAGAAGCAAAAAAAATACAGAGTGCTGACCTAGTTTGCACTGTGCCCGCTCCAACAGCATCGAGTTACACACCCTGTTCACATGGAAACACACTTGTCAGCTACAGCTGTCAGGAGAGGGAGAGTGGACACTTAAACCTGTAGTTTAATTTTGTAGGAGGCAGTAACACAGAAGCCTTTCATTGCCCCTTTGAGTACTAGACAGAATGTATTTTAAGGCATAATTTAACATCCATTTCTTCCTAAAGCAATTTAAAGTGTAACAAGTCGTCAGACACAGAAAACACAACAATAACTATTCTGACTGAGGTGAAAGCTATTACATGTACAGTGCAGTATTTGCCTTCAAACCGGGGAGTCTTGTCTTTAAAGAACGAGAAGGAAAAAAAAAACCTGCAGACTCAGATTCTTAAAAAGCAAACGTTGCTAACACAAGGAATGTTCATTAGAGTCCAGTTCCAACTAGTGCTACTCAACAGGAGGACATACAACATGACTACGCTAAACTGCACTGATTAACTGTTCCCAGAGCGCACCCCTGGGAGAAGGGCAGAACCGTGGGAGGCCAAACTCTGCAGTACCCTAGTGCAAACCGCCTCAGAGGAAAAGCCTGTAGTCAACAGGCGTTTACACCTATTGTTAGGCTTCACTAAGAGGTGTAAGTAGTCAGGTGTCACCCAACAATTTCAGGATGCTCCCGTAAAGGTGATGGTCCTGTGTGGATTCTAATGCACATCCCCCGTGAACAGCGTCCTGCACACATACACCTACCAGGCTACCAGCTTTCCCTCTTCCATGACTGCAACCGGCTCACAGCCACCAGAACCTCACATAGACAATCAACATGATAAAAAACACAGCTACAGCTGCAAGTTTGGCGTAAGTGGAACGCATGTTCAGATATTTGGCGTCCTGACGGTACTTCTTGGATAAACTGGACAGGTTGTTGGCCTTGGAATCAAGAGCTGGGAAAGGGAAAGGGGAGAGAAGTTAATCCAGAATAAATCAACCAGGTGTTCTGCAAACATTACATTAACTGTGCAAGTTTCTCTGGAGCAGCTGGAAGCACAGCAGTTTCACAGGGCAGCACATCTGTGCCTATCTGCAGCGCTCTAGAGCTAGTCCTGCTGGGATGTGAGCCACCCAAGCTTGTGAGACGCTGGTCTTGCCCACAAAAGCCCCCAGTACCCGAGATGTGCTTCAGGATGCAAACGACCCAACTGGAACACCCACTGATCCCATTCCTCTTCTCAGGAGGTTCAGCCATTAGCAAGCCCCTCCCTCCCATATGCTCTATGGACCCAGCTGACCAAGGGGACAAGGAACTCTAAGACAAATATTGGCTATTCCTTGTACCTGAAAGTGCCTCTCCTCGCTGTAAGACCTCCTCGATATTTGCCACCATAATCCTCTGCACATCCTGCAGTTCTGTGTTGATGGAGCCCAGGTTCCTCCTTGCCCGGCTATCAATGTAGAGCTTCTTGGTTTTCTGGATGTAGGTGTCTGGAACAACAGAGGGCTGTGAGACAGAATCTCACCTAAGACTGAGCAGCCTGGCTGCCAGAAGAGTGGGAGCATTGCTGAGACAGCCAGCAGATTGCATGCAAATATTCAGTGGAGCAAGGCCAAGAGACTTAAAAGCAGAAAATTTGAATCAAAGAACATTTACCATTTCCCTACCACTTCTCTATTATCATTGAAAACATCCATTTCTCTAGTGCCACGGAAGGGTTGAACTGTCAGTTCCATATGCCAAATGAGAGAAGATCCTGTGGCTGCTGCTCCTCCTCCCCCAGCAAGAAGTTCCCTACCTAGTCCCAAAGAGAGCAACCTCACCAAATTCAATGAAGGAATAGGGCCTGGAGACCGTTGGCACCTTCTTGCCATGCTGCTCATCAAACTCTGAATGCAAGTCTTCCAGATATGCAAAAGCCAGTTTCTTGGGGAACGCAGCTTCACACAGGACCAGGTAGCAGACTCCTTTCTCAATGATGTAGCTGAAAGAACAGCAGATAGAGCATTAATCAACTTTTAATCTATCCTATTAAACACCATCTGGCATAACTTTATTCCTATTATGCAATGAGAACTGCATACAGGGACTTCCAGGTTGCCACATATGGATCAGATGTAAACCTTTCTACAAAGTAATGGCTTATTTTTTTCTGTATTTAAAATAAATTTTCTTGTAGCCTCAGACCCTACACCCACGTCAACAGTCCTGAACTTTGACTCCACTGGAAGAAAAGCTGGCCTGTGAGTATCATTAGCTTAACAAAATATTAGCAAAATACCGGAGTTACAATTTTGGAGTAAAAACAGGGAGGACACTCCCTCCCAAAGTCAGAGGGAGGAGAGCACAAGAAAGTTTGCCAGCAGAGTAGAGGGGAAGGTGGCCAAGCATCGCTCTGAGACAACACAACAAGGCCAAGTACCTGAGGCACACAAAAGCGAAGCTCTGCCCTTAGATTAGGACAGGTACAAGAAATTAGTCTCAGCATGAAAAAAATCCCCCCAGGGATTGCCAGCACCCCCTTTCTCTTTTCAAGAGTTGGGTACCCCCCTTCCCACCCCACTCCCCCAGCCCAAACACCAGCCTGTTGCTGAGGTGATGTTATCCACCTGCACGACCTCAAAAGCAGCTGGGAAAAAATTCTGGTGCTAGATGGGTTCTGGTGGCTTCCCCCACAGGTTTGCCATGGGTCACAACACCAGGGCTACCAGCTCTTCAGCACCAAAAATCTATGTTGGAACAGGAGCTGCTCTTGCTGTGCAATGCTGTTTGGTTTGTTCTGCAGCTAAGTGCGGAGCGTAGTCCTCCTCTCTTCTTCCTCCCACCACCTTATCTCCACTGCGATTAACACCTGTTTGTTCACAGAGGTTTAGTGCTGACCTTGTTTCAGCATCATCACTGAGAACAGAGGCCTTTCATTATAATTCAGCTAAAAAGCCTACTGAAATAAGGGATAAAATAGAACCAATCTTGAGATTATTTAGGTTATTTAGGCTTAGCTACAACTGTCTGCTGCAGTAAATTCCCAACTCATTTAGCCAACAGAAAAACAAAAGGCAACCATATTTCTACCAAAACAAAGGGAGTGGAAACAGTAGATAGCCCTGCACATGGTTTTGACTGTTTATCTCTATTATTCAGGGTGGAATTTAAATGCTACTTTTATGTTATTTTCCTTTGACTTTCTGCATAATGCCATTATGTAGCAGTCTAGTTAGCATAAAGATTAACAGCGTATTAAAGAATTGACTCAGTCACGAGTGCTGTGTAGTTAAATAAGTAGCTTAAAAATTTCCTAATAGCCGAATCGAGCTTCCAAAACAAATTCCCTGACACACTCTTTTCCCAGATACCCCAAGAGTTCCGAGTGCTTTGAATTAATCATCCTCAACTTGCTTCTGGGCTCACGAGTATCCATTTCTCCTCCTTCTATATGGCCTGTGCACACATCTCACTATCCTTCAAATAACAACTGATCCACCCCAAAAGAAACTCCAGTTATAAACCATTCTATGAGCGTGCCCCCACGGACCCATGTTCTTATTCCTTTTTATGCCTGGCAGCTCAAACTCCATCAGTGGGTAAGACTAATCCTATAGCACATCATCGTTCTGCTCATTCCTTACCCTTGGAGACCCGTTTGACGGCTTGGAGATGCTAAAAATCATCGCACAGAGCTTGATTTATCTGCTGTCATAAACAGCAAGACTTGAGAAAAATCTTCTGAAACAAGCAAAACTCATATCAGACAGGAATTCTGAGAGCATGCCCAAGAGTCAGAGCAGCACTCTCAAGAAGAGAGCAGTCTGTATGGCTCTGTTACCTCTGCTCAGGGCAGCTGGTCTTGCCCGGAGCTCTTCACCTGTACTTTTCATTTGCTTTTCTCCTGATGTGCCATCAGATGTGTTGGAGTTAAAGTTGATCTGTCAGCACCAGAGAGAGCAAGCACACCTCATTCTATCCCAGATTCAGTTTTGTCAACATCAGAGAAACATTCCCACATGGCTGGGTTTCTCTGTTTCACACTTTGCATGTGCCTCCAAGGTTCAGCACAGCACCTGACTGTGCCAACTGCTCGTACGAGGAGCAGGTGCTGTCACTGTCACTGCTAACTTCTGTACTCTGGGTTTCTGCACACTGAGTATAGCCAGTAGGTTTCTTGTGATTATCTTGGTTCATTTTGAGAAGGAAAAGCTTTATCCTGGTAACAGCAACAACGGCCAAGGGTTGTTTTCAACGTGACACTTCAGCCACTCACGAGCCAAAGGTCAATCACTGACAGCACAGCAGACTCTATTGGTATTTCTGTACCTGCACAGCCACGTTCACCGAGAGCTGTAGCTGAAAGGGTGACGCGGCTTTTGGAGCCAAAGTCTAAACATTACAACTGACAGAAATCACCTCAGCGGTCATAGTTTAAGCTTCGCATTTCAGCAAGACTAGGCTCTTCTCTGAATCGATCAAGCTAAAAATGTTCAACATCATCTCAGCAAGCTCAGCAATATCCTCATCGACACTTACAACTCCCATCCCACAAAATGCTCTCTCCTGGTTTGTGCTGCCCTCAGCAGTCAGAGCTCCGATTTGGCAGAAAAAAGAAAAATAAAAGATGTGCTGCATTAACAGACAGCATGGCCACCAGTCAGCATGATTTTAGACTAAACCTCAAAACTCTCGTTTCCTCCACTTCCTGTATGCTGTGACAGGAGTTCTTCTGATCTGAAAGTATTCTTTTTATATAGGTCCTGCCTTAATGGTCCTCCTTAGAAGAGGCAGCAGTTGAGTGCTTTGCAGCTGTCAATTCCTGTGAAACTTGGGACTAAAAAACACTCCTTTTCCTGATTATCTGTCAGCCAGGTAACCTGGCTGTTTCTCTCAGACAGCTGTCAAAATACGAGCTTGCCCAAGTCCTCCCGCCCTGTCAGACCAGTGACACTGCAGTCACCACTAAGAGGCTTTGATTTCTTGGGTGCTGCAAGCGGTGCAGCCTTCCCAGACGTGGCTCTGCTTGCACCACGGAAGTAACGCAAGAAGGGATTTACTAGGATCTGCACATACTCTTTCGCAAGGCTTCACCTGCATAGTGCCACACACACATCTGAAATCAGAGGTTTTAAATCTAGAAAAGTTTTAACTTCTAGAAAGAAGACAATGCAGTGTAGTACTTTACAGTTAACTCTGGCAACCCAAACCTGAGAAGAAATAGAGACAGCCAGATTATTTTAATCCTCTGACCACCATGACTCCCTATCAAAGGCAACCAGAAGCCAAGAGGAAAAAAAAACAAAAGAAAAATCTCATCACAGTTATCACACCAAGCTGTGTGGTGCCGTGGACTCACTTGAGGGAAGAGATGCAATCCAGAGGGGTCTGGCCAGGCTGGAGAAATGGGCCAGTGCAAACTGCAGGAGCTTCAACAAGTCAAAATGCAAGGTCCTGCACCTGGGTCGGGCCAGTCCCAGGCACAAATTCAAACTGGGCACAGAGTGATTCCCTCCCGTTACTCTGCTCTTGTGAGATCCCACCTCAAACACTGCATCCAGTTCTGGTGCCCCCACCATAAGAGGGACGTGGATCTGTTGGAACAAGTCCAGAGGAGGCCACAAGGATGATCCAGGGGCTGGAGCAGCTCTGCTATGAGGACAGGCTGAGGGAGCTGAGATTGCTCAGTCTAGGGAAGAGAAGACTCCAGTGGGGCCTCATAACTGCCTTCCAATACCTGAAGGGAACCTACAGGAAGGCTGGAGAGGGACTTTTTACAAGAGTGTCCACCAACATGACACAGCGAAATGGATTTAAACTGAAGAACAGGTTTAGATCTTAGGAAGAAATTCTTCAGTACAAGGGTGGCAAGACTCTGGAATAGATTTTCTAGAGAGAGGCTGTGGATATCCCTGCCTGGAAATGTTCAAGGCCAGGTTGGATGAGGCCTTAAGCAACTTCGGCTAATTCAGGGCATCCCTACCCATGGCAAGGAGGTTGGATTAGATGATCTCTATGGTCCCTTCCAACATAAGACATTCTATGATTCTACGTAAACACACCACAAGAAAAGCTGACCTCAAAGCCTCATGGCTTTTGCCAAAGATTGCTCTTCCAGAACACTCCTGCTCCTCTCTTGTCATGTTGCTGAATCTCTGAAGCAAGGGACAGGGCAACAGAATTGGTAAAGTGCATCTTGTTAGAGAAGCAGAGACCCAAAGGGAACCTTGCTCTGCATTCAAAGGCCATCCTCCCACTCAGCTGTAAACTCACACCCAGTCCCCAGGGCTTGGGAATCAAGAGGGATTCTGCTGCTGGCAGCACAGCAGGAGGGGTGTTAAGCATGGAAATTCTTGGTTCATCACTGGCAAAACGACACAATTCTGCCTAAGTGATTTCATGTGGCCTCAGACCTCAGAGACTTCTAACACAATTATTCCTGCTAAGAGCATGATCCTGATTCCTGACAAGATCTTGGGTTTGATAAAGGTCTCAAGCATTATTCTGCTACTTAATTTTATGTCACAGAAAGAAGCATCTCCTTCCTCAAACACAAGCTTGCTCCTCTGCCTTTCACTGACTGCCAATCCTTCCTCTTACCTGCCTTTCCAGTTCCCTTGCTATTGATTAGAGAGTAAGGATGTCTGACCTGCACTCCTTAAGTTTTCATTACTTTATACCCAGGTTTCTTTGTTAGTGTACTACTGGAGAGAGGCAAAAATGCTTTTCAGTTGAGAGTTTCCAAACAGCTTAGGAAATTAATTGAACACACTCAATACATCTGACAACAATAAGACTAAATCTACAAGATGAAAGAAAAAACGGTTGTCAGATATTAAGAAAATACCAAACCAAGAAAAGTCAGAGGTGCTCCATGTGTTTCTAACACATACAGCTAATGCTTGAAAAAGTACGCTCTCACAGGATATAGAGAGTAAAATCACGCACAAGAGGAGCTCACAGTGGTACTGCCCGACTGTTTTTACTAAGGACATCTCTTCCTTTGAGTAGCTATTATGCTTCAGCTACCTAGGCAGATAAGTTCAATAACTCATACTCTCCCAAGCAGCCCAATTTCTAATAAAACCTCACCTTGACCTGTTAGTAACTTCACTAATTTCCACAGTGGCAGAAGCCTTTTTTTCCCCCCCCCCACCGTACCCACAGACACTTACTGGAAAGCCATGGCTCCTGCTTCAAGAGTACATCTCGTGGGAGACTGCTCGTTCAGCTTGCGAAAGAGCTGCTTTGCCTGACTCTGGTACTGCTGCAGATCGCGGCCTGACTGAGAAGGAAGAAGAAGCTGTTGGGCAGCTGCTGGTAGTAGCTGCTACCGGTTAA
>NW_009702481.1:0-732 GCF_000703405.1 Apaloderma vittatum
CCTCTAAAGCAACTGGCACCTCTCAAGCCCCTGAGGGAAGAGTTTGCTGATGGAACCTCGTCTCCCAGGTGTTGGGCTGAAGAACCAAGTGCTGGTGGCTGTGGAGGAATCCTCTTTGCTCGCAGCAGAGGAACAGCCTGGAGTGGTGGCGCAGAGAGATGGGAGCAGTGATCCAGCAATGAAGGACACCAGAAGGAAGCCCTGAATTCCCTTCCTTAAAGGTCGTTCTGAGCACCAGAATCCATTGGCAACTTTTCATCTCATCTGTTTCAGAAGATGCCTGTGAGAGTAAGCAGCCTCTTTCTGTTGTCCTCAAAGCCTACACGTCTAAGTCTGTTGGGTGCAGGTGTGACAAGGTGAAGCACTGGCTTTAAGGCAGCTACACTTCCACCCGTCACATTTAAAGACCACAGTGCAGCCCAGTTTCCGTGGCCCATTTCCTTGTCAGGTGTTCTGCCACCAGCGCCAGGTGGGACACTGCTTTTGATGTCCCCAGCTCATCTCACCGAGGCCCTCTGCAGAGCCGGCAGGAGGTACGGGGGGATTTCAGACGCTGCTGGCCCGGGAGACAGAGGTTCATACTCCATCACCAATGTCCTCTGCTCCATGTTTTCAAGTGCCATGGTAGGAATACGTTACCAAATTGAGGACAGCTATCCAAAACCAACTTCTGAAGGCTGCCCTTAAAATGAGATGAGAAAACAGGGGTTTATAACCAACAAGGAGACATCT
>NW_009702482.1:0-601 GCF_000703405.1 Apaloderma vittatum
AAAGGCACAGGAAGGCCCCGAGGAGAGCAGCGGGAGGCAGTGGTGCCCGCATCTGGGCGTTTCCCTGCCTGCTTGCCTGCTCGGCGGTCACTGCTGGTCTTCGGGGAGGCCTCCTTTGGCATTCTGTTACCGAAATCCGGTCAATGAAGAACTCTCTAACGCTCAATTGAGCACTAGAAAGCAGGCATTTCTTTGTTGCGGCCAGATGCATGGGGGATAGTTCTGCCTGTCATGCATGCCATACCTGTTACCCGTCCGTACCCGTGCATGCCGTACTCCTTACCCCCTGTTACATGCGTAGGCATCAGTTTTCCCAGAAAGATTATACGTGCTCATTCTATTTCCAGGAACTAATTATCCTACATACATAGTTATTAGGCATGTGGCCTGGATCTCTGAAAGGCTTCCCTGAAGGTCTTTGGTGGTCTCTGGTAATCCCTTGTGGTTGATGGAGAGGTGTCTCTCTTCTTTGTGGAGTCCTTAACTGGCACCTGTCAAGTCTCTGCTAATCTGTACATTTCTCCAGGGTACCCACCACATTTAATGGTCCTCGATTGTCTAGAAGCCATACAATTGCCTCCTCTAGGGTGCCATCCACGGC
>NW_009702482.1:616-1139 GCF_000703405.1 Apaloderma vittatum
CATTCCTGCCTGAACACATTTCTGCCTATGGTATGTAACAATGCAATCAAAGAGCCTTTATACTGAGAGCCTGATATTGTAGAATGACTGTACACATCAGAGTTACACAAATATACACAGATTTTGTGTGTAGTGTTACAAGCCAAAAACTGCAAGGAGACTCCTCTTCATGCACTGTGCTACTGTTTGGAGCTCAGGTGTGGAAGCAGAGTATATTGCCTTTGCACAACACTGATGCTGTATGGCTGCTGTTTTTTTGCAGAATTTAGGATGATACATCAATGTGAGTAGCAGATTGTTACCTTACCAACGGCCTCTGTTAAGTGATGTGTCCAGCTGTGGACTCCTCTGAGGGTAGATAGGGCCTGCAGAAAGATCTGGGCAATCACCAACCATGTGAAATTCAACAAGAGGGAGTGCAAATTTTCTACATTGGACAATCTTGGTTATACATGCAAATTGTGGGATGAGAGCCTGGAGAGCAGCCCCATGGAAAGAGATCTGGAGGTTTGGGTTGATGGCA
>NW_009702483.1:0-6604 GCF_000703405.1 Apaloderma vittatum
GGAGTAAGAAGGTAAGAGACAGGATGCTGCTGTGTCAGCTTTAAACTCCTGCCTCTTCTGGGAAAGCTCTCCTTGCTATTATCACAGGTTTTCTTCGTATATTGCCATCAAGGAACAATGAGGCAGGTGATGATCTTAAATTTTCAGTTTGTTTACATTCTGCATTTGACAACAGCTTGTTTGCAGACAGAACTGCTCCCCTGAGGGGCATTAATCAATCAATTTCCTTTGCTATATATGGATTTTTCACACAGCTT
Source organism: Apaloderma vittatum (assembly GCF_000703405.1). Classification (NCBI taxonomy): domain Eukaryota; kingdom Metazoa; phylum Chordata; class Aves; order Trogoniformes; family Trogonidae; genus Apaloderma; species Apaloderma vittatum. The sequence goes on from NW_009702483.1 coordinate 258, forward strand.
GAAGGCAGAAAAAACATATTTTCAAATGAGATAAAGTGATTGCAAGAAATCCCACAAAAAAACCAGAAAATAACTTGTATGCTTTAGCTGAGGGTTTTGGGTTTTTCTTCTGTCTAGCATGAACAAAGAAACCCCTGGCAATACATTACTATACACCAATCTGGTTCCATCCCAGCACTTCTGAAGGATAAGAAAACAGGCCAAGAAAAATAAAAGTAAATAGGTGTCTTGAAAGCTCTTTTTTCCATCAAGGACACTCAGTAAAGACTTGACTACAGAGCTTTCTTGCCTGTGTATACAATGCAAACAAGTCAGCAGAATGAATGTTACCAAAACACAGGCTTCATGCCACGTTAGTGCTTAGCTCACTATAACAAATTTTTATTTAAATTCTGTGATTTCAAAACATTGTACAATAAATAAAAGTACACAATAGACCATGTGAAAACTGCACCAAGGCAGTTAGCTTCCTCCTCCTTCACACACAAATCAAGTTCCCTTCATTTAGATTTTTAGAAACTTCTGCTCACCTCACCATCCACTTCTTTTTTTTTCTTTGCCTGAAAGACTCAAGGTACATGCAGGAGTTAGCTCCCTGACACTGAAAATTTATTCCTTAAACATACAAAACAGGCTACTGAACTATCACATCAATCTCCTCAGCAGTTGGCTCATCAATAGCCAAGAAACAGTCTGAAGACATAGGAGGGAAATGGGAGTACAACCAGGTTTTAAAAGGAAGAGCAGCAGAATAGTGAAAATTTTTTTCTAGTTTTAGCAAGGCAGCCTGATACTGGCACAAGCGACCCCACAAAACCCTACTCTGCCTCATCAGAGGAGGTGGTGGCAGTGCAGAGCTCCTGCAGTGAGGCCGGAAAACCAGATTATGCCTTGATGTGCAAGTGCTTACATTTAATCTAAGCTCACCCAATTGCTCAAGTTCAGACCTTGGTGACTGCTCACAACCCAGGGATCAAGTCCCAAACCAGGAAAGTTCAACACCCTATTTATCTTTTCCCTCCTCACCTTAAGCAGGGAGTAGAGTTCTCAGCACCTTGGCGTTGCTCATGTTGCTGCTTTTCAAGACACACCACGCGACAGCCACATGCTGCAAACCCCCAAGATACCTTAACTTCATACGCCCGGCCTGTCTCAGAGCTCCTCAAGCACTACTGCACTCCAGGATCATTTTGTCTTCAATGTCAGCAGCATAATAACAGCCTAATTAGTTGCACTAAGCCAAAAGAGAGCAAGCAAATCTATTAATAAACACCATTTTAAAAACAGAACTTTGCATAACTTGGGCTTCTTAATAAAACTTCTACATAACTGAAGAAGAAATAGCAACATTACACTCAGATGACTAAATTTGAAAAATCTGTTCAGCAGCACCCTAGAAAAAATTACCTCAGATTCTTACTACCAGTAAAGTGCAGATTTGAGTTTTTTCTAGATTACAAAGTATCTACACTGAAAAATAAAAATAGCTTCCTGCAAATAACTATGCATGTGAGAACAAAACACTGCCATGAGCACCACTTGAAGATTTTGCCTTCTGCATTACACTAGGCCAGTCCCTCAGTTCTGCCCATCTCTAAAACCCCTTTCAACACGTTGACACAATGTCCCTGTACCTCAGCAAAGCAGCACGTCCCAGCTGGAAGAGGCTGGCAGAGCAAAACTGCTGGTGTTTTGGACTTGGGAGCAGAGCATCCTCACACCACCCTGCCCTCCTCAGAATCCAGCCGTGCTCCCCCAGACTGCTCTGCAGTTGAGACCCACTGCTCAGCAACAGGAGAAAAAAAAAAAAATCAAGTGGGCTCAGTTCAAGAGCACAGACAGACCCAGAGGAAGCTGTTCATCATTTCCCCAAAGTGGAACAAACTAAGCACAACACCTACCTGTGTGAAGAAATACTGACCAGCTGTGAGGCTCTTCTTGAAGCAAACTATTAGGGCTTTTACAAGGTGAAAAAGTGAATGCATTCTCCTCTTATTTTCTCATGTGATTGCTTAAACGTTTGAAAATGTTAGTGCTACAAAGATGTACTGCCTCTGTGTTAGTTACCTTTGCTATAGATTCTAAAAATTCTGTTTGAACTTTAAAATACCTCTATTTCCCCCAAACAATATATACGCTTGTGAAAACTCACTTCCCTTGGGGTATGCTGAGCAGGTGGTGACGAGCTACTGTATTAAAAAAAAGTCTTTTTTGCTCCTGAAGCATTACAAAGGAACAGCACTATCCTTACAGGCAAGACAGCTTCATTGACAGGGTGACACGCTCTGTTTTCAAAGAACTGAGCAGTGCCTATGTCTTACCCCGCTGCCAGAGCGACCCAGATTATCTCCGTGCAGCTGTCTCCGAGGGCCCACACATTCATCCGACCCAGGAAATCAAAGCTGGTGGTTCCCAGAAAAGATCTGGAAGACCAAGACAATTTGATAGGATGTTTTGGGTTTTGAGTTTTCCCAGGACAACAGGATTGAACAGAGCCACAAATACTCTCCTAATGCTGAGATAATGAAGGGACATTTTCTATTCGAGTTTATATGAAAAGAATATGAAATAAAAAGCACCTACTGTTAGTGGAAATACATTACTCATGAAAGTGAGAATCCAACGGTATCAGCCTGACCTACACATCCTATGAGCAAACTCAAGGAGAATAAAGGATGCTGACTTTACTTTCCTGAGACTGTCATCAAGATTTTTTCAGCAGATTAGATTGCTGTTAGGTAAATGCTGACTAAATATAGAGCATTGAGGAAATGTTTTTAGCTCTCTTTGAACTGTATGTTCAGAAGTCATGCACGTTGAAGGCCAAGCCGACAAAACCATCTATTGCTAATTTTACTCAATAACACGAGCTTGCCTTTTTCAGTTGCTTATACACTTGCCAGCTTTCAATTCTGAGCTGAAATTTTCCATATCAGGTGTCTGCCTTTTAAGAAAAAAAAAAAGTGAAAAGTATCAAAATAATTCAGCAGCTTCAAGAGCAAAGCCAGGGGAAAAAAAAAAAAAAAGCCTTTCCAACATTTGAAGAATGTTTAAAAGACATAATTAGACGCCAAGACTTACACTTTGAGTGCCTGACTTCACGACCTTACCCCAAGTGCATTTGAAAGCACTGTGTGTGTGACGTACTATTAGATGGTTAGTCGTGGATCAGTTAAGCTCACCTCGGCTCAGTTTAAATGTTTACATGCCACTGTTCTTGCAAGTTGTCTTCTCCCAGACAAGTGGACAGAGGAGCCAGCTATTTGTAGAAAGCTTGTAAGAAGGGAGCCCTGGAGCATTTGGTCTTTTCTGTCTGGAATCTTTCTCTTGACTATATGCACAATAAATTTTTTTCAAGTTCTAAAGAACTCTTGAGTAATTCAGTTTACACAGCTGATACCTACCCATGACCAGAAAACACAAAGCAAAGGGTCCATCTCTGATGTCTGTTCTTCCCCACAATCTTCCCAGATTGCCAATATGAAACAATATTCTTGCCAAGCATGAACAGCCATGCAAGGGACAAGAAGGAGGAATCGGCTCTCCTCATCTCTGTGCTGTAGCAAACCCAGCAGAAGCTGAGTGTGTCAAGAAACAGAATGAGTAAGCAGTAAGTGGGTGGTTCAGTATGTTCATTTTCCTCCATTATTTCCATTTCAAGTGTCAGCTTCCCAAAATGTATTTAACTTGTACTATAGATTTTGAGTCCCAAACTCTTGCCGTGCTGTTCAACAAGACAGTTGGCACATACACATGTAAAAGGAAATACTGCACAAAACCCTAATGACAGCAAGGGCCCTCGTATGAAATCTGTTGCCGCTACATTTGCTTCCAGTTCTGAAATAAAACAGTAAAAGGGTTTTTCTTTTGGCTGGATGGATCTAATGACAAATGAGAAGCAATCTCTCTGCCGCTTTTCCTTCACTGCACAGTCTGCACCAAGCTTTCATCCAGCAACAGCAGCAGAGTGCTGACAGTGTTATCAAAGAGGTTCCTCTGGGCTCTTAATCACAGTTGCAGCCTACTATAATATCCTTACAACTCCTCACTGAAGTCCAGTGTGATATTGGAATAACCACATTCCACCACTCCTGTTAGTTTTAACCTTTGGCATCTCCTATAAATGCAAGAGGATTAATGAAAATGCTTTTCTGGAGACAGTCTTCGTTGCGACATGCAGAACTCAAAGAAGGGCTCCACGTTGTAAAACCCAGCTAAAAATCACCTCCGACAAGCCCAGAAAGAACAAAAGCATCTGTAAAAGCTCTTCTGCTGCCCATCCCTTGCCAGGGGTGACCCGGAGGGAAAGCAAAGCACCCTCCGAGGCTGTAACTGAACTGGCTGCTGTGCCCATGACAATAAAAAGCACCTCTGAAATCAGACAAGAGAAATACAGCCTTGCCACTAGGAAATTAATAACACTAAACAAAAGGGACCATGACTCCCATAATTAGTTTCCATAAAAAAAAAAACAAACAGGTTCTCAGTAACAATTCTAACTAATGGTAAAGCAACATTTGGTAGAAGGTAGAAAAACTTACTGGACCAAGTTCAGAACACACCCCTACAGTGATAGTAAAAGGGGGGAAAAAGAATTTCCTAATGATACGTTACACACCCATCAAAAGCCATACTCTCTCTAGCTGAGTGGGAGAATAAAATTTTGCAAGCTTGTCATAGAGCAGAATTTGATGTGTCAACTCTAATTTTAATTGTCACTTTGCTCTGCAAATGTGATAAAAATGACAAATAAATATTAAATAACGGAATGCAGACTTAAAGCTGTACTAACTGTAAAAACTGTTAAACTCCTTGTATTTAAGTCTCTCTTTGCACCCATCCAAATGGATGGAATTATTGCTTATTATCAACATTATGGCCATTCCTTCAGGTCTTACTCCAGATCAAGTCTATGTTGTGGTAGAAACCCCCCCTTCCATCTGGAGAGCTGCAGGCTCACCTCCCGAGCGGTAACATCCAGCAAAAAGAGCAGGGGGTGATGCAGAAACTGCATGAACAAGCCTAAGATTTTCCTCAAATTCAGACAAGAGTCTCCTTGAGCAGCCTTCAGCTCCACTGATTTTTCTCCTCTACAGACCAAGCCGGAGGGTTACAGAAAGTGAAGCCACCATTTTTCACCCTGGGGCAAAAACCAGCATATTCTCCTCCCTGACCACCAAGAGACAAGGGCGATTTGCTTCCTCCCTCCCACCCAATAAGGCTGGAGCACAGCCCAAGGAATAGAACTATTAGGATTAACTGGGTGTTCCATAATTAAGAGTTTTATGGGCATTCCAAAAAATAGCTTTACAACACACATAAAACCTTGAGGTCTCCTGAGAGCTCCTGGCAGTTCCGAACAGGTCTTCCCTACTAGCGTTACAGGAGGCTTTCTACTCAATCAGGAGACTCACATACAAACCAGTTTGTTTTCACAAAGTCCACAAACGGAGAGAAATCTACAGATGCCATTTGTCCGCAGCTACTGAACTCCAGGCAACCATTATCCCTTTACTCTACTTCAAGCACTGCTGAAAATGATTTTCTGTAAGTATTTGCAACATCCTTATGAGCAGTGCACCTGCTGTAGCTGTTTATTGCTCAGGTTGTGATATCTCTGCTAGTCTGTGAGCCCAGCAGCGCTGCAGGTCACGTCACAGCTGAAGCATGTGCCCAGGTACAACTCCTGAACATGACGAACCCCCTCATTTGAAACTGGAGGAAAAAAAAGTTTCTACTCTGCGAAAACAGCACCATCTGCCCAGTACTCCATTTTCTGATGAGCTGCCAAACCATTCGCTCCCCTTGTGATACTTCATACTTTTTATCCTGTTTGTATGAAAACTGGACAAAGACATATAATGGCAATCGGCACAGAGATGAGCCAAAGAATTCAGTGCTCAAACGGATTTTGCTTTAATTCGCATTCTAATCGGTTCCTAAAAGCTATGCAACTACTTCACCAAATCAACCTACTGCCCACAGAGCCCCAGAAGTTTCACTCCTTTACCACAAACGATCCCAAATTTTTTCAAAAGCAATATTAAGTTGTGAGCTTAAAAGCTGTCTGCAGGCTCCAGAGTGTGCAGTGAAACAGATAAAGAACAGCTAAGTAACCTTTCATAAGCCTGAATTTCCTTACCAAGCTTATTCCACACTTAAGACCACTAACGCTCAGTGGAAAACAGCTAAGACTGAACCAGTCATCCTATTTCTTTTTATTTGTAAAGGAAAAAACTTTAGTTACATCTCTTGGCTGTTGCAAGGTCTCCTAAAAAGTTTAAGGATAACACACCCTGGGCCAAAGGTACTTACGCAGTCTGTGCGTCCAGAGAGCCAGTAATTCC
>NW_009702483.1:6665-10533 GCF_000703405.1 Apaloderma vittatum
CCTGCTGAGTTGATCAAGCCAGTGCTCTTCACACTCATTCACTGAGTTTTGTACTGAGCCTTTTGATTTTGAATGTGTGAAGAATCAGAGACCAGATTATCCACTACACATGGGCTCACAGTGCACCGGCTCCAAGCCAAGTCCGCACCCAGGTGAGGTCAGAGACACTTTTAGGCCATACAACATCTCACATTTTGATTTTCTCTTAAACCATTTGTGTTGATATCAGACAAGGACTAAACAAATGCAGCTGCTTGGTTTAGATCTAAATACGTTAGTTTTAAAATGAATGCTTGCAAGTCAGTCTCACACCCTTTCTTTACCTGTTGCACACCTCAAAGTCATCACAAACACAGAACAGCTTCACCACTGACCGCGCGCTATACCTAGCTAAATTCACACCAAGTCATGGGGTTTTTATCTTGACAGCATTAACCAACTCGACTCGGTTTTCACTGGAGCGTATAATGTACTTAGCTCTAGAACAACAGGCTTCTTGCCAAATACATACAAGCCAAAGATTAAAAGACCGCATGCAAACAGAGCATTTTCTGTATATTTGTCACTTTTTCAACCTATCAAGAAAACTGCCAATTCAATATGACTCTCACAAAATTAGGTCTAACTAGAATCAAAGAATCATTTAGGTTGGAAAAAAACAACCTTTCAGATTATCAAGTGCAACTGTAATAATGCATTGGGATTACAATATAAATGTTTATGCTTCTTTTAAAAAATTATCATTTCCACGATCATAAATGGAAAGGAAGTTATCCTATCTCTGCTACTTCCCCTTTCTGAAAAGAAACATTCACTTGGGCACAGAGAAGACTCTCCTTTTAACATGAACCATCGTGACACTAGAGCCACAGGCTTACCAAATGTTTCTAATTCAACATTAGAACCGATCAGTAAAACCACCCAGAGGCAGTCAAGATGTGAGCAACCTAAAGATGACATTAAAGGTCCATGTGGGCAGAATGTTTCAACGCCCTGTCTCTTATTTTAAAAACTGTCTCCCTTAGTATCTGTGAAGCCCCATCCACAAGGCTGCAGCGGATAAAGAAGGCAATATCTGGCTCAGTCTACTTGGGTAGTGATTTACATCCCAGATTCAGGGGGAGGTTGTCTGGCTGACATCAAGGGCAAAGAATGGACCCACACATACAGAAGCAGTGCTTTAAAAGTCCATTGCCATGATTAGAATGAATAATCCAAGAGATAAGCCTCTCATTTCTCAAAGTACTCGAGTCCATATTGCATCACTCCGTAGCAGAGCACACTAAGCTTCTGTTTACATTACATGAATTGCTTGGGTAGCAATAAAAATATTTGAGCTATTTTTTGTATTTACAGACTAACACCTCTGTGTCTCAGCAACGACGTTTTCTTCATCACATATCCCCAGTGCACAGCTGGGACAAATTCCACATCGATGTGGTACCAACATTCTTCATCAAAGAAATATCATTTGGGAAAAACGTAGCACCTTCTTTTTTATAAAATAGTTGCCTCCCCAAAAATGTTCATCTAGTCCAAATTTATCCCTTAAACTGACATTTACAGAGGCTTACATAATAGCAACACAATTTAATACCCCAGGCTTAGCTTTCACTCCAAGGCTAGACACAGCTACTGCAGTAGAGCTTACAACCAGTGCAGTGAGGTCTGTGCTACCTTCTACTGTCTTTTTTCACACATTTTGAAAACCATTAGGATTGTTATTATTGAGACAGTAACGACAACATTAAAGAGTCAATCAAAAGCATATCATGAGCTGATCCAGCAGTTTCTTCTGCAGCTAATTACCCCGAGATTGCTTCAGCAGCATAGCTGTTGCCTTTTATTAAGGCCAGAAAAACTCATCCTTTAAACCCAAATTTGATCAAAGTACATAAACATTTTGTTAAAGCACTTTCGTAAGGCCCAGCTAATCATTTAAACATCTTTCTTGGATTAGCAGCCTAAACCCAGGGCATTGCTAAATAAGAGTACTTTAACACAAGCAACACCCATTAAAAACCTGAAGGGTTTAATTTGTAACCCAGCCCATAGTTATCTCTACTTCCTACCTTCACAACAAAATCGACAAAATGAAGACAGGAAGAGGAAATAATTCATCCATCAACTTGGGGACCTCTCCAGGCCTTGGAAGAATCACTTAAACAGCATTTAGAGGAAGGTCCCACCCAGCACAAGCAAAGCTGGCCCTTTCAACCCCTCTGAAACAGAGCTAAAAAGGAAGCTATCGGCCTCCACTGATATTTACAAAACAAAGACACAAAACATTTTCTTTATACTTTAATTGGATTTTTTAAAATACATTAATATGAAATCAGCTAAAATGCATCTTACTCAAATTCCAACTGTGCAAGAGAACTATTAATTGCATCTAAACTTAATCTGCCCCAATGGTTTCTATAGGACAGGAAAGGAATTGCCAGTAACCTAAGCCAAGGGAGCGTGTTTGTTCTTAAGCATCACACACTGTTCAGTTTATTTGGAATCAGAAAACTGTCGTCAATTGTTGTGCAGTAATATGGTGCTTAACAAAGATGCAATAAAAATATTTACAAATTCAACTATTACAAGGCTTGAATAATCAGAGAACAGATACCGTAAAACAAAGCATGTGGAGGGACATTGAGCGAAAGGACACAACAGAACATAAACTTCATAGCGAGGCCAGACAGAGCAACTCTGCAGGGAGAAGAAAATCAAGGCAATCGGGACAGTCGTTACAAGCCACTGCAAAATAAATTAGCACCAGAAAGATAAGAAATTACACTTTTGAATAAACATCCTCTGAAAATTAGAGAAGGGAAAAAAAAAAAAAAATCACTGAAGTCACTGTGCAGAACAAAACACTCTCGGAATGAAGACAACCAAGCATCCTACGTGCTTTGCCCCGTATCTCCACAGCAACACCCTCAGCCTCCGCATCCCCCAGCACTTGGGACAGCGAGTCCCTGCCCCGAGAGCCTCCAGTTGCTCCTCAGCCTCCCCACCCACGTTCCCCCACCCTCTGCAGGGCTGAGCATCCACCAAGAACCCCACACGGGGCTCCTCAGAACTGCCACATTCATGGCTCTGCCACTCCAACTAAAGTAGCAGTTAAAACGTGTTCATACTCTCTAAGTTCATATCTACATCATTTGCTGCTTCTAGGCAAAAAAAACCACAAAAAAAACCCCAAACATACACCACCAAAAAGTAGAGAGACATTTACTTGTATTTTTACTAGTTATATGTCATTACTGGAGTAAGCTTGGGGGGGGTTGTTTCAGCTGATATTTCTTCACCTTTTTTTTTTTTTTAAAATAAAACCCAAGAGACTGCACAAGTGAAAACACTCAAGAGTGAGCATCAGGAAAAAAATTAAACCAGGCTCAACTGCAGATTTTCCAACTCTCACTATTACTCAACTTAACTACAACCTCCAGACCTGGGTTTTGATTTATGGAGGAAAAAAACCCTCACATGTAGCAAATGCACATGGGCTTAAAATCTCTGCGTGCTAGCCTACTGCATACATAGATGAAGTTTTATTTAAATGTGACAACCCACTAAAGAGGTTTTTTCAGCAGACCTAACCCTCTCATTAAAAACAAAAAGAAACTTTGAAGAATAAAGTGGGTTATGAATTCAGATTCTATATATGCTGACAACCTACAAATTTATATCCAATACATAATATGGAATATCCAGAATAACAGCGGTTTGGTGTCCAGCACCAGGAGTATTTTTCTCAGTGGTCTCTCTTGTGAGAGGAGAAGGTTTCACCATCCTGGAAGTCTCAAGAGTTGTAAGAAAGTAGTCTACCTTTTCTGTAGAAACACATATGTCAAAGTGTTTTGCAAAAGCAGCA
>NW_009702483.1:10564-20245 GCF_000703405.1 Apaloderma vittatum
GCTATTTCACAGATGGCAGATTTCCATTCCCATGGTTCTAACCTTAAAAAACAAGATATATTTCAAAAATCGGAACAGAACCACACAGATTTTAGGTAGAATAACTTGCTGACTTTTGCTAACAGTAGCCTCTACAGAATGGTATTTTTGCTTGGCTGCACAAGTGATCATCATGAAATCTTTTCCAGTTGGTATCCAAAGTCAACCTCTTGGGAGAGTTCATTTCCCTCCCTAAAAACCACAGGTTGAGATTTTTTTATCATTTGTCAAGCACATTATTCCAATAACCCGTTGTTCAGGCACTGCAGTTCTTGCTATTGTTTTATGTAACTGATTAGCGTAACACTACCGGTACCCTTCAGTTATTTCCCTCATCCATCTAAGTATAGATTATTTGCATCTGAAAATCTTTTCAGCCTAGTATTTTTCTTGATAGACAGAAATTATAAATTATAGGAGCCATAAAAACATAACACAATTTGGAAGCTTCTTTCCGGAATAATGGAGCATCTAACAGTGATGGTAAATTCCAAAGGGAACATCCCAAGACAACCAAATCAAAGATTTCAACTCTACAGTGCAGAGTAAGAAGAAAAAAAAAGAAAATGAAACAACGGGCAGTTCGATTCCCAGAACTGCAGCAGGAGGTCTCAATTTTGGAGCAGGCAATCAAGAGCACGTCTGCAGAATGTCTTTTCCCTTCAGTTTCATCCTTGCCTTGGGTGGTTTTCAGCACATCCACAGAAGCCCTCTTTGCAGAGAGGGGGATTTTACATCGGCATCATAATCCTTCCAGAGGAGGAGGGGAAAAAAAAAAAAAGTAAAGTTGGGGCACATCTTGGAAATGCAACAAAATGAGTAGCTCGGAGTTCAGAAACAGAATTAAAACACGGGAAGAGGATTGGTTCTCCGAGTGCAGGATTCCCAAAAAGCCAAGAAATTACATTTCTAGTAAGGTCTGTGTCAAGAGTTGTTTGTGACCTGCTGGATTGTCGTGCCTCCACACTGTATATCGCAGCTCCAGGAGGGCAAGGGAGGTCCAAAGGGAAGGTATACAGCCTGGCAAGGACATGCACATTCCACCCAACCAAATCCCAAGGTGAAATTGCTTCAGCCTTGAAAAACAAAACAAACAAACTAACCAAACCACAAAACCAACACACAAGAAAACCCCAAAGTCCAACAACCAAAAAAACCCCCAAACTTCAGTAAAACGGCAGAGAACTATGCTGTGAAGCTGCTACAGTGTCATTATGTCACTGAAAAAGGAAAATTCTGGGGCTAAAGGAATTCTGTCAGTCTGGAAAAGTAAGAAACCTAAATAGCTTCAGGGCACAGTCCAGCAAAATGTGAATACAGAACACCAACCAGAATGAGCATGCAAGAGACTTGTCCGCTCTTCATGTCAGTTAGGAGAGTATAAAACCTCCATCCTTCTATGCAAAAAGGAAGAAGCATTTGCATAACATACAAACATACTAAGATTTAAACCCAATTGTTGCTGTAAGAGTAACTAACTCATTGTACAAACAACATATTTCATGTTTATAGAATCATTAAGGTTGGAAAATACCTCCAAGATCAAGCCAAACCATCAACCTGACACCACCAGGACCACTAAACCATGTCCCCAAGGGCCATGCCTACGGGTTTTTTTGAACGCCTCCACGGATGGTGACTCCACCATTTCCCTGAACAGCCTGTTCCAATGCCTCACCACTCTTCCAGTAGAAAAGTTTTTCCTAAAAGCCAATCTAAACCTCCCCTGGCGCAACTTGAGCCCATTCCCTCTCATCCTATCACTTATCACAGAGGTGTTAACACCAATTTCAGCAGAAGCTCTTCTGAAGGGAGCAGAGGTTCCCCCCCAAAGCTGGATGGAGAAGGAAAAAAAAAAAATCATTTCTAACAGAGTGTTTTAAAAGCCTCATCCTTCTGGAGAGTGATCCTTCTTCATCACAAAGACTCCCTTCTCATTCAATAGAAGAGTCTCTTTGCTGCGCCTTCTCAGTTATTTCTCCGACCTTCTATTTTTAATCACTGCTGTAGCCATACTGTCTTTCTGGGAAGAAGCTTATAAAAAATCTGAACTTTTAATGTGGTGCATAGTGTCCTTCTAAATGTTAAAATTAGAGTGTCTGCTCAGTTTTCAATCTTGATAAAATGCTTTGTGTGCATTTATCTCTGTCCAACGCTTTGTATTCCTGCCCAAAGAGAGAAATTGTCACACACTTGAATCTTAAGACTTGCCACTACGTTATAATGGCAACAAAACCAATACAGCTTTAAACAGCACTATAGGAAAGAAAAAAAAAAAACAACCCACCCCACACACAAGAAACAGGAACTTCTACATTATTCAAAGTTAGTTCTCATGCAGAAACTATCATTTCATAATCTGAAGTCCAGGGACACTGGTAGAGCCTACTGCAGAACGAGTAATATCGCTCCATGTTGTCAAACATAACATGTTTTAGAAAATATCTTTAAAAAAAAAAAAAACAAACCACACCAATACTCTTCAAGTCTGTCAACAAGGCTTGTGTTGTTTTTACATCTTTAGTCAATTTGTCTTCCAATCCACATCAAAAAAATCTGTATGTCTGGGTCAAAACTCACAGGCTGATCAACACCACTGTGGCTTGCCCAACATTTGAAAAACAGTAAGCACAATCTCAGCAGTTTCAAACCAACACAGAGGGCAGAAGAGATTAATATGTAGACAAGAGACTGCAGACTTACGGTTTTTAACTTGACAACATAATTAATGATCTTCACCATTAACTGATGACCACTTGCTTCACAATAAAACAAGATGTTCTATTTTTAAGTGGCAAGATAAGACTTAAAAAAATATGGGAAAGAGCAGAAATTATTTGACCATAAAACGAGGTAAAGCAACTATTTAAAAATGGCTGGCAGACCAGCAAAAGTTAGAAATACTCAGTCAATACTTTTTAAGTCACACTACAAGCTTTCTCCACCGTTCCCCTGCTCTACACATCCAGCCTATTCCCCCTGGCGGGCAGACATGTCCAATGATGGACTTTAAATTTAAATACCAGACATTGGCTTCATGGTATGGACAAAGTATGGCTAAACAGGGTGAAGCTTTCACACAAAAGTTACTCCTCCTTACAGGAAAAAAAAAAAAAGAAAGAAATTTTACAGGAGAAATGTTATTCAGAAATTCAGGCTAGATTCTTGACCCATTTCCCCCTTCCCTGTGCCCCAATACAAGGGAAGGATTCTGTACATCCATCACAACCTTGTAGTCTATATTAACACATACCCCAATGCCACCCTCTATCTCCCTGAGTTTTAATTCCAAGCATATACTAGAGTAATTAATACAAGCAGCATCTTCTCCAGCAGAATATTTATACAGGATTACACGGGAAAAGTCCCAGCAATTAATTCTCTGCAAGCTTTGCTTTATCTTCTGGCCATACGGCCCTTACCCTAGGAGCACAACACCACACAACATCTTTTCAAGCGATCACAAGGGCATTATTTCCCAGGCTTTTCTCCTCTGCCTCTTTAAATGTTTTTAGGTGCAGTTATTTGGCAGTTTAACTTTTCCTCTTGCTTTTCACACCTCCCAGAACCAGGTACAGTGGTGTCCTCAGGGAAGAAGGCACTCACACAGACCTCTAAATGCAAATATAAATCCACCGCTGGGATGAGTCAGTTAAGCAGCTAGGCATGGCTGGAAGTGAGCTGCTGGGAGAGACAGGGGTAAACTTCTCCTGTAGTTTATAAACTACCAAGAAAAAAAGAAAAAACAACCAACAAAAACCCCAGCAAACCAGAGTAGCCAACAGCAAAGGAAGCATTAATGAATATTATCACTGGAAACACCATGCAGCCTATCTTAAAAGTTAAACAACCACTTGAGAAGAGCAGCAGTTCTCTTTAGTGCATTGGCAGGATTATTTTACAGCTATTGATCACTAAATTGTCACAGAAAGAGAGAAAATCTTGGCATTCTTTGCTTGTTAGTGGCTCATCTGACATCATTAGAGGCTCATTTAACAGCTCTGTAAGGTGCCCAGGCACCGCAGGTCCTTCCAGAAGGAAGCTTAATACCCCCCTGATGCCTGGAGTCTTAAATGCTCATGAAGTTCACTTCTTCAGCCTGTTCTAGAAAGGATTTAAAGCTGTAATTGCAATCGAACTGCCACAACCAATACAGCTGAGTGACAGGTAGCCCAATACTTTCCTGGCATAGTAAAATCTTTTATACAACAACCAAAACATGCAGTGGCAAAATACTTGAAAAATAATCTAACCAACAAAAAAAATTCAAACCCCGCTGTATTTCAAAACCATGGAAGAGAGAGCAACATCCAGCACACAGATTAATGAGTAGCCAAGACCCCAAACTGAGAAGTAACTGTTGATATTAAGTTATAAAGATGCCGCGTGTTTGAATTGAATATCTTTTCTACAATATTATTCTTTTGTATCATTTACCTTCACATTTACATCCATCCTTTCATTATTTCCTTGGAGCACAACAAACCCAAAGGGACAATGCAACATTATATTCACAGAAACTCACTTTAAATAAGAACTAAAACAACTCATTATACAGACAACCTACTATATCTGCATTAGTTTTAGCTGACTCCTGATGACGTTCAGTTTTTAAAAAAGACCTGTCTGCACACAATTTTTTTAAAAAAATTCTTTTGAATAAACTATTTTAACTTGTATTTACAGTAGATGAAAAAGAGGAGATAAAAATTATTTGCAATATAGGCAAGTTATTTGGCAGTGCAAACTTTACCTTCTTGTACAGCTCTCTCCAAATTAAAAGAGTCTTTTCTTCCTTTTGCAAAGAAGCTGCATTTTGCAGTGACTACTGAGTTTAGCTCACTAACAGGAAACAACATGACCATTCCCCACTGCCAAAATTGTGTAATAATGCAAAATCTAGCCTAAAAGGTGAATTTTTATTAGCTTGCAGAGTATATGTGATAGATACATAGGCAGATGGATGGGGAGACAAACTGAGCAAGCGGAATTTTGTTCCTTAGAACATACAGCTATCCAGGCACACAAACACTTCAGCATTTTCCTTCACTGATATTTGGAGAGCTGTGCAATATGTGCTCCTGGCTGCAGTATGCCACAACACAAGCTGGAGATGTTCTGCAATCCCCGAGTAGGTGTACAGATAGGTAAACACAGGAAATGGCAATTCAAATGAGACCAGAAGTTCTGGGTTATACCACATCTACACCACGTTAGCGGTGCATCTCAGCGGGGTCATGCCTTTTGCCGCACAAATGCTCAAAAAAAAGACGAGAAGTGCCCCAACTGTTAGAAAGACAATCTTTCCTCTCCTGGCCCACTGCATGGAACACCGTGCCCACACTGTTCCTTTCAAAACCTCAGATTTCTAAGAACGATGCCAAAGGCACTTGCAGTAGGATATAGCTCAGTTAATTCAAGCCAAGAACCTTGGGAGAAGCCAAAACCCGGTCTAAAGGACACGTGCCGAGAAGGGAAGCCAAATCCCAGCCACACACTAGCCCTAAGGTTCTCAGAAGGGCAAGCTCCTGGGGCAAAGGGACAGTCCTTCTTCAAAGTCAGGAGGTATTGCTGAGGAAACGCTCCTTTGTGGTGACCAAAGGGACTGGGAGAACGTTCCGAGGTCTATGAACAGGCTCTGATTTAATCTCAGCAAGAGGCGGATCAGTCCATTGAAATGAATTACTTCTCTGCGCTGCTCCCATCCATCAGACTCGCATATCTCGCCGCTGTGCACCAAGTTTCTCCTGCTCATCCATAAAGATGTGGCCAAAAAAAAAAAGTATTGAACGTGAACAGAATCGTTAATATGCATTCAGCAGGCAGACCCCGCAGCAGCACTGCCAAGCAAATAATCAACAAATGCACTTGCTGGGATTCAAGTCATCTCTATCCTTTTTTCCTCAGCTCTAATAACAACTCACTCTTTTTCATGTTTCTAATAAGAGCAACCACAACTGGGAAACATTCCCCTAAAATTCATTCTTCAGCAGTAATGTTGTTCAGGTTGGAAGTAATACAGTTTTGCCAGACAAACCTCACCTAGCCCAAAGTAAGATCAGTATAACAAAATCAACAACTGGAAGTCTTTAAAGAGCCTAAAAAAGAAAATTTCAAAGTAAAATAACGGCGTTTAGTGATGGGGTATTTCTGTTCAACCCAGCCCTTTCTCCATTGATGGCAATGACAGAATTGCCACTGATTTCAAAGGCTGCAGAAATTGTGTTTCTACTCAAAAAGCTGCATTGCTTTAGGGAGCAACTGCCTCTATGAACCATAACGCTCCAAGAAAGAAATGCATGAGCTATACATACCAAGAGTTGCATTTCCAAATCATACACAAGTAAAACTAATTTTACATAACACTAGAAGATGACACTTCTCTCAGGATGCATCCAGACGTATTTCCCCGCACAAATCTACCCTCACCGAGTCTGGGGTGTTACCCAAAGACCCTGGGCACAGCATTCCCACCCAGGCAGTCTATGGGACCAGGCTCTGTATACCATGGAACACAAAAAGCTTTGCAGAAAGTGTTGTTTCATAAATTTTTTAAATTCCAACATGTATTTTTCTGGCTGGCACTCATAGAATTTTTCTTTTTTTTTTTTTCCAGAGTATTTATATGAGGTAGCCTAGAGGTGTGTCATACTCCAACGGAATAATTATTTTATTAAACTGTTACATTTGTTAAATTAATTTAATAAGCTCCTACATTATCTTATTCAGAAGAAGAAAAGAGATCTTACAGGAATTCATTCATACTGCTCTCTCCTGATAGCTCCGGCTTGAAGAGATCAACAGTCACTTTAGCTGAGCAAAATGCAACTTTCTAATGAGATATTCAGGAAAACTATTATAAAATTTAACAAAAAAATGTGCATAGCTCTTCCAAACAAAATACAGCCTATAAAAGAAATTTACCAGAGCTCATCTACATTCGTGATGAGAGTTGCCTATACTGAATTTTTCAAGCATCTTAAGAGAAAATCTAATGTGAAGTAAAACATGATGCTTTCTCTTCTTCTGTGCAAAGAGGCCAAAACACAGAATCCACTACGGACATCCCTGGAGCTACCTCATGTCCTCTTGCAGCCCTGTGACAAGCCTCCCCTCCCAGCAGCGCTCAGATTATGCATCATCCAGTTTTCTGAATCTCACTTGAGCTTCCAGACACACTTTCACCCCACGGCTTTCCCTGGTACTTGAGCACCAGCATCCGATTCGAGATCGATGAGTTTTGCTTCCCAACGCTATTTACTTCCTACCTTTTCCTTGCCAACACTGTGTCACTAACGCTCTCACGCAGCCACTACAGCTCACGTGCTCCTCAAAAAAACACACTGACTCTTCAGTAGGATTCAGTGTCACAGAATTTCTTAAACTCACAGGGTGTTTTCCATCAATACTCCAGGCAAAAGTTCCTGGTTCCCGGGTTGTTCTTTTGATTAGTTGGTGTTTCTAGGAAACGTCTCAAACCAGAGAAAGACACACCAGCAAGATGGATATAGCCATGCTCGCAGAGGCAGCAAGCCTCTCAAACCAGAAACGCACCCCGCGTTTTCTTTTAAGCAACTCCTTTTTCATCATGTTTTCCCTCCAAACTATGAGAAAACTAAATAAGACACAAACATTCTGTATCTTACAATGAA
Organism: Apaloderma vittatum; assembly: GCF_000703405.1. Taxonomy (NCBI): domain Eukaryota; kingdom Metazoa; phylum Chordata; class Aves; order Trogoniformes; family Trogonidae; genus Apaloderma; species Apaloderma vittatum. The sequence goes on from NW_009702483.1 coordinate 18,256, forward strand.
AGCAGATTAGTAATCCACCAATACGGTCTCATAAATCATCAATATAGTCTAATAAATTAAAACCATGTTATACGTACCTGTAATACAATACAGGTAATTAAAACCAAATTATGCTGGGAGCAACACGGCTCAACACAGCCTGACAGACTTCAGGTCCATAAAATAATAAACCATGAGCACTGTATCTGATTCCAGACTTATCTGAAAGGTATATCATTAAGTAGCCAGCTTCCCACTGAATAGAGAGAGATTTTTATTGCCTGTTCAGAAATCATATCCAAGTCACTGAAACAAGCTTCCAAACAATGATGATTTTGCTAGGATCACCCAATGCGTGCAACTCAGGAGGAGAATCGAGCCATCACAATGCTTACTTACAGCTAGAATATTCTTTTTAAAATCCTCTCAATACAGTAGCAAAGTAGTAATGTTTTGGTGTCAGCTACCCTTTAGATTTTGATGCGCCTCTAAATACACACATAGTAACGTTACCTGACACATGCTGCCCAAAATAGTCACAAAACTAATTTCATTGATAAAAGTGACTCTGGAACAGGAGTATTTTATCTCAGTAAGATTCCAGTAATCATTTCAGTTAGGGCCTCCACATAGTCTTAATGGTCAAAGACCTTCAACTTAATACACACACGTTAACAATGAAACACGACTAAATGAAGTCATTACAAAAGTCTCAGTAATTGAAACACATTTCATTCCTGAAGTGTGCTCAAACACTAAAACTGCAAGTTTCTGACATAAAAAGATTCCCCCAGAAAACAGTATTCTACCCAAGTAGGCTTCAACTCCAAAAATGTTTGATACAGAAAGATTTAATAACAACACATTGACTGTAAATACACTTGTACACCAACGCATACAAAGATATCAGTCTTCAAAGCTTGTTAGTATTTGGTAAAGGCACTTCGCCTTTTGCAGAACTTCTTAACCAAGTCCAAGTAGTTCCTACACTGTCACGCATGTCAGAACATCCAAGTCGTATTGGCTAAATTAAAAAAATAAGCTAGAATACATGTGTAATGAAAAGTTATAAATCATCATTCCTATTTCTTAGAAAAATCAACATGGTATTACCAAAGGCTGTACCTATCAGGTGCATCAAGGAAAGAAAAAAAAAAAATATATCCTGATTAGGTTTATGAGCACAATCAGCTAAATGTTTCACCACAGAGGATGCATTATTTGTTCTACAGTAACTGCCTGCATTTTCATAACTACTGTGGGGAAGTATAGAAAAAAAATACTATAAACTCAAATGAAAAATTTTTGTTACAGATGGAGTTGATCTCAGTGGAACTACAAAATGAATGAAATATTATCATAAGAAACAGGATTTGCATCTCTGCAGATACAAAAAAAACTTAGTTTTATTAACAGCTGCTTAACATATTTGGAAAGCAGTAGGAAGCATTCCTTCAGAGCTGCTCTACCCACCAGCACCATTACTCCAACAGAACATTGGTTCTAATTGTTATTTATGTACTTCTGCACAGTAATCTTTGTGCCCATAACGTACTTTAAAGGCAAATCAACCTGACCCTTTCCTATCTAGAAAAACCTATTAAAGGACTTTCTGAAGAGACCTGCCAGAACCTGCTTTTGCAGATCATCAGACTTGCTGGTATCCTACAGAAAAGATATTGTCCCACTGGTTCAAAAAAGGTCACCTTCAGGTAATTTTGGTGGAAAACACACAGTATCATAATAGTCAAGATTATTTGAATGTCAAAACACCACAAGCCCAATGCTGTTACCCATCCTTACCCATGTGTTTGAGATCACGAATCACGCGTTACGTTATGTGCTAAACGGCACCGACTGACAAGCAAATTACTCCAGACTGTGCAGTCAGCAGAACAGACAAATTTGCTGTAAACTTTAATAGAAGCAGATTGCCCTGGACACAGATTGTTGCAGTTTTTTGTTTGTGCTTATATTCTTTCTTTTCTTCTTATTTTCTTTTTTTTTTTTT
>NW_009702484.1:0-241 GCF_000703405.1 Apaloderma vittatum
CGGGAGCGATTCGGAGTCTCCAGACATGACTCCGCCCGTCGCAAGGGAAGCGCTGGCACAGTTCCTTGAGCCCTCTCGCATTATTTGGCTCAAGAATGTAATTTTTTAAAACAGTTTTACTTCAGTGCTTTCCCTTTATCGCCGGAATCACAGAACCGAAGGGGCTCAAGACTCCGGAAAACCCTGGCAGGGAAAATCTGAGTCTCGTAGGGGTTTCCTAAAGCCTAAAGAGGCACAAAAC
>NW_009702485.1:0-8332 GCF_000703405.1 Apaloderma vittatum
GGGAGGGCCCGGGCCACCGCTCGGGACTTCCTTCTCCTCAGGCCTTATGTGTACGTAACGTTTCTCTTTTGTAGGGCTGTGGCCAGCTGCAGGGGCAAAAGCCCACCGCCACTGAAAGAACAGAGGCAGGCTGCTTCTAAACGGGCTTGTCTTCACCCCTCGCTTCCATCTCCTCGTATTCAAATTTGGAATTGTTTCCTTACTGGTTCACGTTGCGAGGAAAACCTGTTTGACACAGTATTTGGGCATCACGCGGTGTTTTGGGGTCTCCTCAGGGTCTGCCCCAGCTCACCAGGCTCCTTGACCAGGAGGCTGAGAGGGTGCCTGGGCTGCTCTTCTGTGCTGTGCTCCCTCCTGCTCTTGCCCTGAAGGTACTGGAAGGGTCTCATTTTTTATCAGTACTGCTGACCACAAGTCAACCCTTCCCCCACCAACTTCTCAGATCCAGCAGTCCACACGGCTTAAGGTTCAGCATTACCGGTGAAAGCAGCATGCATTAGCTACAACAGCAGGACACAGCAGGATTCTGTGTTGTCAGTCATTCGCCATCAGCAACTTAAGCCCAGGTTCCAAGAGATGCAGTAGTAAAACAGCTTTGAAAGCACCCTTAAGACTTCTCCACCAAAACTCATGTGATATGTTTAATCTTCCAGACCACTTCCCCAAGCACTCACCTGCCCTGCAGCCTGGACCTCACCTCCTCAGTCAGTCCAGCCTTAAAGCAACATCTGACCTTTCTTTCAGAAGGATAAGGACATGCATCAAGCAGCTCCTCTTCATAAAGGTCTTGGGATAAAGTAGCAGGTTACCACTAAGGACTCAAACCTCCACGCAGGTCGAGGCACAACGAGTGCAAATCAGACTTACCATTTTCTGTTGCTTTCAGCCACTGCTTGCTGGCTGTCTTCTCTCTTACTCTGCACAGAATTAGTGCAGAGCAAATGGTCACAGAAAACTTGCTCCTACAGATCTGCCTTATTTCAGCCCCATTATTCCAGGAGCAGTACTCCAGAGTGATCCTGCTGTGGCTGCTGGAGGCTGCTCTGGCCTGCTTCCTGCTGCAGGCAAGGCCAACATCTCCGTTTCTCTTTGCATATTTCTTAGTTACTTTCCCATTCTGACTCAACTCTGTATCTGATCCTCCCACAGTCAAGGTTTTGCCAATTCATCTCTGCCTGTACCTCTCCAGAAACCACAGCAGATTTCTGAACTTCACGCTTCCCTCGGCACTACTTTGCTTCCCTATAAGGTGACCTTACTTCTCTTTGCTGCTTCAGCCTTGTAGCCCTAAACACACTTGGCTCCTGCTCCAAACCACTTTGAGAATCCTTATGCCCCTCCCATTCTTCTGTCTCCCTCCCCACTCAACATCTTTTTCAACAAACTCGTAGGGAGTTTCTGTTATTTTTTGTTTTGCTTTTATAATACCTATTCATTTGTGATTTGGAACATCTTAACTTGCCTTTAACACAGTTCCCCTTTTCTTTCATTGCTTTAATTCCACCCTTACACACACCAGTGATGGATACATTTCTGCCCGATCCTTTTATCTTATGTTCTCTTGCTAAGAACTCATAGCCACCACATTTGTGTATTCAAAGCTGCCAGAATTTTTCCACAGGTCCATGAGTGCCTTACAGCTCATCCTCTGTACGTGCCTCATCTCCGCTTCACAGCTCATCTCCATATCCATTGAGAAGTTCTGCAGTTTCTCTACTGTTTTGCATTAATCAGAATCACTGTTACTCAAGTTCAGCTGAAAAGCTATCGGTGGGATCCTGATGAATTTTAGATACACTTGGTGAGCACATGGCAACCAAACTGATTAGTGCACATTTAAACTGTTCTGAAGTCAATTATCTATTTAGCATTGACAGTGCTAAGTCCCGTGATTCAAGCCCCTCCTGCCTCAGTTTCTCCTACAACATCTGACCATTAATGTGGGTTTCCATTCTGACATCCTCACTTGTCCAGATTTCCAAATCATCCACTTGCATATTTTTGCCATTTGCAGTATTTTTTCTTGTTTGTGTAATGGACATTACCATTTCCTTTCAGTAGGCTATCACACCAGGCAGCTTGCTTTAGCTACAGAATTCAACCTGTGATTTTCAGCTGGTGCTATCTGATGTTAAAAAAGTATGTAAGCTTTCAGGTGACTTGCCAGTGCTGAGTGTAATCTGGAATGTTAGATTCCAAGGGTCAGACTGCAGCACATAATTATTTACCTGCATAAGACAGAAAAAAGCACAAGAATGAACTAAACTCCGGGAATTAAGAATCGCACTCCAGAAACAAGTACTACAACGCTGGTCCACAGCCATGCTGTGCCGATGTGGTTAAAGAGGCTGCCAAATCTCTCTGCAATTGTTCTCTTTTAATTTCTCCCTTCCCCCAAGCAGATGCAGTGCATGACTCCTCTGAGGTAGTGGATGAAGTACTGGCGCGGCCATCATCATTCAACACAGTCAAGGGAAAACAAGAGCCCAGTGTCAGAGCACTTGCCAACCTGTCGTGGGCGAAGTCACAAGACGAGCTCTCTATTGAATTTCAGCAGAAGCAGAAAGATGCCCAAGGGATCCTGAAGCTACAGCTGGACAGGGATGAAAGGACAATTCTGCTGATGAGAAGGCTCGGCTGCACACGGAGTACTCCAAAGGAAGGCAGAATTTGAAAACCCGAATTTTCACTGAGCCATACACACTCCCCGAATCACCTGTTTTTACTAACTTTCAGCTTATAGGGAATAAAATCCGTATTCTTCAACAGCCCCTAGAAGTTACCGTAAACTCATGTTGCCACCTACTGACAATTAGAAACAGCAACCAAGCTCTTTCAATCCCAAGCAACTCAGGCTTTCCATTAAGTAATTTCCTCCCCATTTCCTTGTATTTATCAACTGTTCTGATGGCTGAATGCAAGTCTTCTAAATATTTGCTTCCAGTTAGTATCTTATGACTAGCTTTCATCTTCCAAGGGTTACTTTCTGTTTTCAAAATAAGGTGAATTTTTAAAAAATTTTCTAAACTCTGTCAACTCTCATTTGACAAAAAGCAGCTAATCCCTCCCAGTTATTAGACCGAGAGAGATTATTTAAGCCTTCTTCTGTCACAAGTAAGCACAGATTGTCTCTTCACAAATTCGTACATAACTCATCTGGACAACAGGCTTACAATTCAGAATCTTTAATGACTAGCTTATGTTTTTCATACCCTTAATAAGCAATCCCCAAACCTGTTGGTTTAAATTCAAGAAATACAAACACCTCTGCAAGAGGCAGCACTGTAGTCGAGGCAGGCTCTGGGTCAGGGAGAGGGAATTGGAACCAGGACTGTGACAGTCCTTCCAGCTTTTTGCAGTGCTGTTCCTGCCCTCCATCTGCTTTGTCTGTTGACAACACACCAAAACAGTCTTCTGGTACATGAAGTTGTGAGAATTAGGCCAACCCATTGTAGGACCCTCGCACATTACTAAGACGTAAATAACAGTAGAATAGGATCCATTTAGGAAGCTGATGTAAGATTCAGTTAGTTTTGCTGGATGGAGGTCAGTCATTCCTTATTTCTTTATTCTGAGTAGGTCACAGGGGAGAAGTGTCCATATTTGCATACAGCTGCGAGAATCAAACTGGAACAGAGCACTGTAGCAAGGAGAGTCACAACACACACTAAGGAGCTATGCTGTGTGAGCCCCACTGGAACCTGCAGAATCAATTCCTCACGTGCCTGCAAAGGAAAATACATGGATTATACACAATTAACATGCTATTTCTTTTTGACTGCAACTTAGGGGATTAGCAACCTGACCACTATTTAAAGGCCCTTTGCTAAGGTTTCTTCTGGGATACGACATCAAAACCGAGAGGGGACACGCACCTTTCAATTTAAAGCAGAGTGCCAGCTGCTCCTGCAGTACAAAGCTCAATAATTTTATCTGCTAGCATTTTAAATGGTAGCCATTTATAACCTTTGTATCTTTGTTCTTACAATAGGTGTGCCATTGAGGATACGTACATAATACAGCATTGAAGAGAGAAGCTCTCAGAATGAGAATTCCACAGATCACCGAGAAGCCAGTTTTCTCCAAGGAAAGCAACTATTTGGTTCCTCTGTAATGCAGAAAGCTCCAAAAAGTTTTTGGAGAAGAGCTGCAGATATCCCAGACCTCTGTGGGTGCCTTACGTATAGGAAGGTATGTGCATAACAAAAGCAACATATTTGTTACAGGACAAATTAGCCTTATTTCTGAATCTCTACGCTACTGCAACCCTTTTGATACTTCAAAGGCAGTTGTTGACCACACTAAAGATCCAACCTTCCTTGATTTTGAACACGGAATAAACTTCACCTATTCCTTGATACTTAGCCAATCAGATAATGACCAAATAAAAGTGGTGATACTTTTAAGTTATCCCTTGAACCTTTGCAGTTTTTTACCCCTCTAATCTCCTTCTCTGGAGACTTTCAAAACCCGCTTGGACGTGTTCCTGTGTGGCCTGCTCTAGGGGATCCTGCTCTGGCAGGGGAGTTGGACTGGGGGTTGGACTAGATGATCTTTCAAGGTCCCTTCCAACCCCAAACATTCTATGATTCTAGTTTTTCTTCGCTACTCCTCTGAAGCACCTATTTTGCAAAGACCTTTCTTAATCTGACCACTGCTAATTACAGTCTAGGATTCCAAGTGAACTATTAAAAAAAGGCAAGGAGAGCAGCCACCATAAAGGATTAGAAGAGCACCGTGACTACGAGCATGTCAGAAGAGCAGAACACCCATTAAAATGGGTCAGAAAGGAAGAAGAGAGCCTCCCTAAAGCGGAATCACACAACCAGGGTTTTACTGATTAGTCCTGTGCTACAGAAGTTGCTAATGTCAGAAAAAAAGGCATCAGTTGTTAAATGAAAACCAAGAGTTCACAACAGAAATAAGAACTCACAGGTTTGTGCGTTATGCGGTACCACTGACAGGGGCCGTTCGTTTTGCCTGAACAGGGAGCTTCCACTTCAGCAGGCTTCCAACACTCTGCTGACAGGCGATCTATGGGAGATGTTAATGCATCAGCAGGATCCAGATGGGTTTAAGCAATACGGCCTGCAAGACTTTTCCAAATAAGGTATCTTTCCTCCACAACAGCTTGACAAATTCTACTCCCTGAAAGCCAATAGGTGAAACAGCACCAACAGAAATACGCCAGCTAAGCTGCACAGTCAAAGTGGTTCTGGGCAGTCCTTTTCGTGAACTTTGCAACTCAGTAGGTACCCAAGAAAGAATCTCACTGTGTGGTACCTTGGCCTTTCTGTCCTTAACAGAATACTTCCAGTGCTTTCATATTAATAATAAATATGTTTCCCTGCTCATAAGTAATAAATATAGCAGAAAAATGGGAAGATTTCACACTCCTTTTTTAACTGATCAGTGAAGATAAAGGAGCTGGGAATCATTAGCACATTTGACTTGTCAGTTAGCATGAATTATTTTGTGAAAGGAAATACAATTTGTAGCAAAAATGTTTTACATTGTTCAGATAACCTAAAATATTGTCACTGTACATTGGGTTCTTGTTACACAGGAGTCTGAGACGCCAACCATTCTAACCTTCAGACAGTTTTCTACATTCCCCTCTCATATACAGGGAATACAAGAAGAAAGTGTTAGAAAACTTCTCAAAATACTTTGATTACTCTACATATGTGATAGTGAATATTAAATACACCCTGTGTGGCTCCAGCTGCCAAGAGAAACACTGCGAAAACGAGGTCTGAGCAGCAGACCTTTAACAAACCAGGGCCTGCCAGGATACTGACAAACAGCCTTAGAAGCCCAGGCAGCCAGCTGCAGTACAAGGGCCCAACAGCAGCCATGCAGCATCAGAAAATATCTGTTGACAATTCATCTGCCTTTGGTCAGGCAGCAGCAGCATTCAAAGAGGAAGACAACACGGTCTTGATCAGGACCATCATGTTCCCCTCACGTTCACATGACTACATCTCTGGAAGACAAATACAAAACCAGATTCCAAGCTCTGGACTGCCCACAGTTATTGCTCTCTCCCCAGAAAGAACACATAATGTGAATCTCACTGTCACAGTAGCAGACCAGTATTTCAGGGCTCTTCAGAACAACCAGTGCTTCCTCACTCCCTTCTGCTGGCCGGTGGTACCGCCCATGCACAGGCAACGCAGCTCTAAAACAGTGAGAGCACTGAGGGTCAGGTTCCATGTACAGAAGAACAAGAAGATCTGCAGCTGAGTACTCAGGAGCCTCCACATCAATGGCCTCAGGAATTAACACCGCCTGCGAGTGGAGGAAGGTATAGATGCAGCTGTGATCAGAATCAACACAAGAGAGGGATGCAGGAAAAAATACGTATGAACATTTTGTGCATGATTCTGGGATTTAAGAGGCACCGGCTGCTGTGGTAACCTAGTGCAGCATCAGAAGAGAAAACTATTTTCCTCATTCTCTTTTCTAATATTGAGCCTGATTTTGTGGTCAGGAAGATGAAGTTGAAAAGTCTGTCCTCCAGCTGTTCCAAACTAACTTTTTAAGCCCATCTCCAACGAGTGATACTTACATGTGAGAATTTTATAGTGCAACCATGCCTAAAGCCAAATGTAAGAGGTATCAGCTTAATGATGCCTCTTAGGCATAACAATGCTTACATGCAAGGCCTATACCAGCACTTGTAAGCATCCCAACAGCAGAAATTGTCCAGAAACTCTGCATCCGTATGTTTTAACTAAATTAAATGCCTAAGAAAATTACCTTAAAGCCAAGGCCTTAGCACATCTCTTTACTCAAAAGGCAAAGCAAAGACTGGAAAGCAATATGAAAAGCTGTGATGAAAAAAAAGCTGTGAAGCTACTGAGTCTGAACACGCAGCATGCTACTGGGAGCCCGCCACCACCTCTTTTGTGGGGGTTAACCTTCCATCTCCTCAACCTGAATAGTTTTTACTGTGGTTGCTCATCTGGGGCTGAGAAGAGTTGCAGTGGCTCCCCTGTACACACACCTAGGTGTAGAAATGTCAGCAGCGCATGACACAAAACACCCAGCACCGGTGATGCTGATCAAGCTGAGAGATACGATGAGATGTCACAAAGATGATACTGCGTGGCATCTCCTTCCAGGAAAAGACACTGATCACCCCGGTTCAACGAGTCAGATAATGACTACAGATTACAACTTCCTGACTATACTCGTTCTTATCTGAGTAACTGCAAGATGTCAGCTTTGGGGTTGTTACCCTTGTTAAATTGTGCTGCTGCAACGATGCCAGCTCATAGGGATCCACGTAGATTCCTGGTGGAAGACGAGCTCTAGCTGCCACTGCGCATCGTCCTGCATCCTTCCCCACTATGCCAAGTTCTACCTTTACCAGGAGGCTCCTTCAAACAAAAAACAAACAACGTTTATACCCACATTTCAAAAGATGGCACAAAACCCCCTCAGAGGCATACTCCCAAACACACAGAGATGTGATGCAGCTCTCATACTATCTGTAACAAATTCACCAAACAGTTCTCAGTTGAGCCACGTTGTCCTTCTCTGGTTAAGATAACACAGTTCACCCTAATTCCACATCCATGACTAAAATTAGGTTTCAACTCTTTTGTTACCCTCTCAGAACTACCAACAGCCTCCACACAAATCTTAGGGGTCTCTTGTTCTTCCTCCACTATAGCTTGTAATTGTTTATTACTTGATCACGCTAATACATTCCTAGTGCCTAGCCATGCCTACAGACCGTAGTTCAGTGAATGGATACAACTGTGCACAACTTAAAACAAAAGCTTCTTCACACATAAAATTACCTGGTGCATTATTCTGATCCGGCACCAGGGTGACAACTTACCTGTGAAACCCCTCTTTCAGAAGCTCCTGTGTGACAGTGGCTTCCGGACAACCAGCCTGCACATCTAAGATAATACAGAACAAAAAGGTGTTTGCAGAACAGCACACAGAATTATCACACTTTAACACGGGAAGTCATATAATATATCAATACGTCATCTACAAAACCTTTCATGGCTGCAGAGAAACAGTATTTTACTGCAGTATTTTACAGCAGAAGAGATTCCTCAGGACACTGGCCGAGCTGCAGTTCCCCAATCCAGAGCCCAGCCCTACAACCAAGTACGCGCACACCGTTCCACACATGTACAAACGATCGCTTTCACCATGAAAGCCCGAACCGCTCGGCGTCAGTACGAGGGGAGCCCAGGTGCGCAGGCCTGGATTAAGCGGCGGGGAGGGCCGAGGCAGGGCCAAGCCAAGCACTCGCGGCCCACGCCGAGTTCACTGACACAGCCCGGCCGGCTTCAACCACCGGCAC
>NW_009702486.1:0-250 GCF_000703405.1 Apaloderma vittatum
GACTGGAGTTCCTTCAAGATGTTGGGGTTAGTGCAGTTTTGGCTGTTCCAAAGGAGCATTTCATTCACTTTATCCCTCTAATTCCCTCTGTGAATGGAGGGAACTCGTGACCTCATGACCTCAGTGTGTGACTTGGTGTAGGTGAACACCACGTGTGTGCAGGTAATCAAGGCAAGGGAAACGCTTTGCCGTGGGAGCCTGTGTTCGGCAGACTCCCCTGTCCCTGATGCAGCAGGGGGTGGCTGACGGC
>NW_009702486.1:443-886 GCF_000703405.1 Apaloderma vittatum
TGGACCTAATAGCTGCCTTCCAATACCTGAAGGGAACCTACAAGAAGGCTGGGGAGGGACTTTTTACAAGAGTGTCCGGCGATAGGACAAGGGGAAATGGGTTTAAGTTGAAGGCGAATAGATTTAGATTGGATCTTAGGAATAAATTCTTCAGTACGAGGGTGGCAAGACTTCAGAATAAATTGCCCAGAGAGGCTGTGTCTGTGTATTGATCTGTCTAAATGAAATATGCTGGTGTTGTTATTAAAGTGCAAGTGCAGTGATATGGATCTGGTCTTAACAAGTACAAAACATTCCCTGCCTGTTTTGCAAGACATTCCCTGCCAGTTTTGCAAATTGCTCCAGCTCTAGCTCTAGTCAAGGCCTACCCACAGCTTCTTGGCATAAGTACGGTTTTACATCAAGGCCTACCCACAGCTTCTTGGCATAAGTACGGTTTTACA
>NW_009702487.1:0-224 GCF_000703405.1 Apaloderma vittatum
CGGTCTGGCTCGCACCTTCGTTGTTGCCTTAATTTTCCGCCTGATTCACCTGAGCTGATTAGCATGAGGGTTAATGAAAGCCTTGCTCCGACCTTGTGTGACCACGGCTATAATTTGTCCGTGCTGAGCGTGAGCAGAAACCATTATTAAGAAAAAATAAAATGGAGCACTGCCTTTGGAGAGCGAGAGAAAACAAACCTATCCCAAAACCGTGCCTGCAGAGC
>NW_009702488.1:0-213 GCF_000703405.1 Apaloderma vittatum
CCCAAAATACCCCCCAGACTGCAAGCCTGGGACAGGGGAATAAAACCTCGCTGCCAGTGAGAACTAATCTCAGCAATTTGAGCCACTGCTGCTCTTATTGCTGAGAAATCTTTCTTAGCCGGCACATTGCCGAGTTAAATTAAGATGCCAGGGCTTCAACTCTCTGCATGAGAGCCCCCCTTGCCGGCTGAGCGCCCGTGCGGGCTGACCTCA
>NW_009702488.1:708-914 GCF_000703405.1 Apaloderma vittatum
ACCAACGTGATGGGGGAGATGGGGTAAGCAAGGGCAGAGAGACCAGGAAGGAGTCCAGCCCTCTCAGCATCTCTCCTCTGCTGCACCAGGTGCCCCTGCACCAAGCAGCTGTGGGGAGAAATGTGGAGATCTTGGGCCTTTGGAGGGACTGGGAAGCCCTGCGAGCCCTGCTGGTAGCCAGGCTCCAGCATCCCTGCCCCGCTTCG
>NW_009702488.1:1106-1415 GCF_000703405.1 Apaloderma vittatum
AAAGTTCACCCCTGTGCCCCCAGCTGCCGGAGAGCCGGGCTTCCCAAGCCCTGGAGCTTGAGCTGGGAGGAGGCCAGAGGGGATCAGTGTTGGGCTGCCAGAGTTGGGGTTACCCTTGGATGCACTCTTAAAACACACGCCGGGTGATGAGAGGGTTGGTCAGTGCTCACCACCCCACAGCCTGTGCCTGCAGCCGCCTGCCTCTGCCCGCAGCCTGCCAGCCCCTGCCTGCACATTTTTGACCTTCTCAAGAGTGCCTGACTTTGTCCCTGGCACTTAAATAACTGTATTGCCTGGCGGGGTGGGGAC
>NW_009702488.1:1650-2348 GCF_000703405.1 Apaloderma vittatum
CCCGGGCCAAGCGCATCGACACCATCTCCCGAGCCGTCTTCCCCTTCACCTTCCTGGTCTTCAATATCTTCTACTGGGTTGTCTACAAAGTGCTGCGCTCGGAGGACATCCACTCAGTGCCCTGAGGACCTGGAAAAGCAGGACTGTCTCTCAGGCTGACCCCCCTAAAATGTGCCCGGGTGCCACGATCTCAGCCAGAACCGTGTTTTCCTCTGTTGCGGAGCAGCAGCGCAGCCGGGCTGGGACTGAGAACCTGGACATGTTGCTGCCTGCCACATCCCTTTGAACGCTGGAGCACCGGCGGGAGGATCAGCAACCCCACACCCCATGGTCAGCTGGAGAGAGGGACCCCTCCTGCCTTCTGCACTGTGTCACCCCCGGGTACCCAGGGCTGCTGGGGGAGCTCCTGGTACCCAGGGAGGCTGCGCTGCCGTGGCACAGGGGAGCCCCTGGCACTGCTGGTAGGAAGAGCCCTTTCCAGCCAACCCCTCCCCCTCTCCACACCTTCTGTGTCGGGTTGCTGCTTCTCCAGGCTGCATCACTGAGCCATGAGCACCTGGGTGAGAGGCTGCAGCCCTCTCTCCTTCCCTGGCCCGGAGCCTGGCTGGAAGGAACATCAGGCAGCACCTTTGCCTGCACCCAGACTGTGTGAGGTGCTGGCTGTGGCTTCGCAGCCCCCAGCCCAGTGACGGACCGGG
>NW_009702488.1:2391-6789 GCF_000703405.1 Apaloderma vittatum
GTTCGCGGGGCCCCCCGCGCGGGGGGGCAGGACTGTGGCAGGAGGCTCTGTTTCCTCCAAGGAAACACCAGCCCTGGGGCAGGCAGCGAACGGGCACAGTCCGGCCGACAAGCAAAGGGCACGGACGGCCGTTGCGGCTGCAAACGGGAGCGCTCAGCACCAGGGAGCGGGCAATGCATTACCTGAACGGGTAAGGCCAACAGCCTGTCTTCCGAGGGAGATTTTTTTGGGATGAAAACAGTGAGGGCAGCTTGGCTGACCCCTTTGGAGGAGCAGAGTGAGCAGTGGTATCTCCAGACTGCTGCGTTCCCGCAGCACCAGCAGAGAGATGGAGGTGCAAACTGCCCTGTTCCCCAGCTTTCTCTCCACCCCAGCACCCAGGCGTGGCATCCTCCGGGTGCGCTCACCCACGCTGCTCCTCCGCTGGAGAGGAGAGCATCCAAAACTTCGACAGGACAAGCTCAGCAAGGCTTCCAGCCCTCCAGATTTGGATATCCTCTGTGCTTAGCAGGAAATAAAAGCCGTAGGCGATGTTTACTTAGGTCCTACAGAGAGAAATGTGTCGACGCTCTCCTTTCCCCATGCTCACAGCCAGTCTGGGGAGGGGGGTGCTCACAGCCCAGAGGGATCTTTCATCACAGCTCTGGGCACAGGAGAGGACCCAGGATCTTCCAGGCAGGACGGGATGGAAACAGGATTGTCAGGGCAAAAGGGACCCTGCAGGGCAGGGGGATGTGGGTGGGAGGCCAGTGCTGTCTGTGGAAACCAGACCTGGGCAGAAACCCCCACCATGGCCCCCGGCCCCGCTCCTTAGGCAGGCATCACCCTCCTGTGGAAGCAAAGCCCCTCACCCTGCCCAGCCTCCCCAAACCCTGCCCAGTGCTCAGCTGCCTGCACCCATCGCACAGACAGGGCAAAAAGAAAACAACCAGACCCAGGGCACGCCTGGGAGCTGCCAGGATGGGTCAAGCCAGCTCCATTCCACCGTCACCACCGTGCACGCCTTCCCCAGGGTACCCCATCGTTTGTCCAGGACAGGCTTTTGACATTTGGTTTTGGGGAGGCCCCATTTGGGATGAAAGGATGGGGAGCACCTCGCCTCCTTGGCTCAATCCAAGGCAGCAATAAAACAGGGAGGTGCCAGCGCCCAGGCAGCACCCACAGGGGCTGGGTGGACAAGGCACCCTCTAGCAGTGGCGGGTTTTTAAACAGCATCAATCTTCCTACACAAATAAAGCCTTTCTGGGATTTTTTTCAGTGGCGTGCTGGGCGTTTGTCTCTGCCAAGGACCCTGTGGCTCGTTCCAGCTCCTGGCAGGGCCTCTCGCATGTGGGAGGGATGTGGGAATGAGGGCACGACAGCCCTGGGGGGGCCAAGAGCCCTGACCTGCAATTACACACAGATATCACTGCCTCCAGAGGTGATTCTTCTGAAATAATTTGTGATGACTGTTGGGTTTTACCTCCCACAACCAGAAGTGGGCGGGAGCCCCCTCCCAACCTCAAACCCCATCACTCTCCTCCCCTTTCCCTGTGCTCATCCCAGCTCCTTCCCACCCCATCCAGGCTCGACCAGGGGACAGGATCAGCTCTGGCTCCGTAGTGGGGATGAGACACCAGAACACGGGGGAGCCTCCCTGCACAGCCCCTTTTCACACCGTCTCGCTGGGCAGTCGCCAGCCTTACAGGGCTGCCAGCTGTCCCGAGGGGGGAGTTACGCCAGCCCTGCAGTGCCACCCGGGGCTGGAGCTTTTGTCCCCAGCTGGCACAGGGGCAGGCAGAGCCCGCAGCTGAGGGCTGAGCGCCCAAAGCCAACATCAATCTCCCTCTGTCCTCCCAGCCAAGTTTCACAGAGCAGCTCTGTTGGTACCTTGCAGCCCTGTCGCCTGCCCGGGCCCGTCGGGGTCTTCTGCGGAGGGGAGGAGAGAAAGCAAGGTGCACCCACAGAAGTTTGGTGCCAGGGTTGTTCTTTCGATGGGAAAATCCCAACCCTCTCCTGAGGTTTTGTTCCCAGACTTAGAGAGGACCCAGACAAGGGGAGAGTACCTGGTTTCTTAACTCTCTGCTCTCCTTTTTCTCCCTTCCTGAATGTCAGGTGTGGGCGCTCGGTGTCTGGAGACAAACGCTGCTGTCAGCCCTAAGCTGCCTGGCTCCGGGAACCAAAGCACCCTGGAAGAACAAAAATGGTAAAAATCCAACACGTCCTTCTGAAGCAAAAGCCCGCAGGTCCCACAGCAAGGTGGGGGGTTTCTCGCTGCTGGCACCACACTAGCAAAAGTGTGAGGGGATTGCCCCACAGCCCTACAGAGCCTTGCAGTTTCAGGGTCAGGAGCTGCGCTCAGACCCCATCCCTGCTCCTCCCAGCTGCCCAGTTTGGACTGGGAGCTACTGGGACACCCACACAGCTGCAGGGTCATCACTGCCCTCCAGCACACAGCTCCGGCGAGTCCCTCACATCTCAGGGACAGTGGCAGCACCCAGACTGAGGGTGTCCTTGTGCCTTCCTGCAGGTCACAGCGTGGTCAGGGGCCAGCCCAGGTAGCTTCGTGTCTCAGCAACGCCCACAGCTTTTGGATGGGGCCAGTTTTCCATTTCCCACCCGAGGCTGCGCATTGGGGCGTGCACCCCAGCCACCACAGGAAGCAGTTGTGGGCACGGGACCAACACCTATAGCCCACTTAATTGGGGGTTTAAATGGAAGTTAATGGAGTTACACCAGGTTGACAGGACTCCCAGTCAGAAGAAAAGAGCATCATCAGCACTGGCAGCTTCCTGACAGGCTGCCAACAGCGTGCCCAGGGCCGGGCAGCCCTGGGCACACACAGGTTTGGGGCAGTATGTCCCCTCGTCAGCCCCAAGGGCTCCCTGTGTGCAGCCAAGGAAATGTGCCAGACCTCGGCTCCACCAACCACAGAGGGCCTGATCCTGCTGGAGCTGAGCTGAGCACATTGCAGCATCGGGGTGTCAAACCTTCCCGTCCTCCCTTCTTCCCTCACCAGGACCTCCTGCCCACACCCACAGCCTGGAGCTGCCTCGGGGCAACACCCAGTGTCAAGGGTTTAGCAAACCACCCTCTCTGGGTGGACCACAGAATTGCCAAGATTGGGAAAGACCTTTAAGATAGTCAAGTCCAATCGTTAACCGAACACTGACAAGTCCTCAACACCCACAGGACAGCACACCCCACGTTCTTTGGGGCGCTGAGGTGAATCCAACACAGCAAAAACAGGTGACAGCCCTGCCGGGGCTCTGAGCACTCGGTGTCCTTGCAAGTCCTGCGGGCACAGATTTTTTTTAAAGAAAACATCAAGGTCCAAAGACAGCCAGTCCTGAGCAGGCCAGGGCTGCTCTTTACAGATGGAGAAACTGGGGTACAAGAAAAGCACCAGAAGCTGGACCAGCAGTGGAAGAGGCAAGCGAGGGAAGGCTGGAGATAAGCAGGGATCAGCCCTGCAGCGCTCCCAAGCCCTGGGAATGCAGGAGAATTGCCTGGCTTCAGGGTGTGGTTTTGCACAAGGAAAAAAAAAAAACAACAACAACAAAAAAACCAACAAAGCAATGAGGTTTTCCAACCCCTCAAAGTGGCTTGTTTTGTCCAGCTTTGAGAAGGCTCTGCCCTTCAGCCCCTCAAGGGGAGGATCTCAGCTCTAAAACAAGGAGCAATTATCAAACCACAGGCTCTGAAGAGCTTTTGTTCCCTGGATATGCCAGAGAAGGGATGGGAGGACACCTAGCGAGATGCCTCGATGGCCCCATGCACCAGCAGCACCCAGAGCCGGGCACCACCGTGGGCTTGACCCTGCAGCAGCCTCATCCTGCTCCCCTCCACAACAGGAGCTTCAGCGGGGCTGCAGGGGCTAGTCTGGCCCTGGAGGAGTTGTACAATGGGTAAGAAAAAGCTCATCAGCTCCTCATTTCCCATTTCCTGCTGCTGCCTTGGCAGCGAGAGCCTCCACGCCTCCCTGACAGGCCACATGCGCTGCCAAAGCTGACGCCTCCAGGAGGGCAAGGCCCAGCAGCGCTTTGCAGTGGCTCCTGCAAAGACAGAGATTAACTTCGGGCTCATCAGTTCTCTGGATCCAGCTCCTTGGGGATCCTCACAAGCAGGCAAAGCAGCAGGGAACAGCGGGGCCGTAGCCCACGGTTTGTATCGACCTCTTGCCAGCACTGGGTCCAGCAGGATCCAGTCTGAAAGTTGCAAAGGAGCGCCAGGCTCTGCAGAGAGCCCATTCCTCACCTCCCAGCCTACAGCGCCATAGAACAGCCCGAGCTCACGGCTCTTCAGCACACACACACCGAACTCCTCCTCCTCCCTTTGGTGCGGGAAGAGCTGTAACAGCTCAGGAGCAGCAGTGGTCAAGGGAAAAAGCCAAGTGAGGACGATGAACCTGGCGGGTGG
>NW_009702489.1:0-7288 GCF_000703405.1 Apaloderma vittatum
AAAAAAAAAAAAAAAAAAAAAAAGAAGAGGGAACCCATTTCTCGAAGGTTTGGCCCTCCAAAATCTGAAATCCAGGTCATGAGCGATGGGAGATGCTTCACCCAGGGCTCCTCACAGGGAACAGCAGAGAACAAGGAAGGCAGCGATGGTTTCATGAGGCCTCACCCAGCAGAGGTGTAAAACATCCCCACGTTTCATCAGCTGGAGTGAGACCCCAAAGCTCTCTTCACACGCAGTTTCAATGCCATGGTAGTTTTGGCAGCTGGCCTTAGTGATTCTGGGGTGAAAAGCCTTCTCTCAGCCTGATGAAAATGGTGATCTCCTAATCCTGGAGACCAAATGTCAGCCTGGAGCTCAGGAAAGGCAGGAAAAAAAAAGAAACCAAACCCCAAAGCATCAAAGGGGACACAGATGGTCAAAAATGCATGGAGAGCACAGCTCCCTGGCAGAGAGCCTGTGGGCATTAATATGAACACAATTGTTCTACAGATGCACAATTCTTCTGATAAACCAAGTTCTAGCAACTAAAGACAAGACAGGGGCCATTTAATTAAGCAGCAGGCAATGCAGGTTTTTTTAAAAAAAAAAAATCAAGATTTGTGTTTATTTTTTTGTCTTTCTTTAAAGAAGCCTCCTTTCATCTGAGTTTCAAAAAGGTTCCTGTATTTCCTGCTCCTTCCATCTCCAACCTTTATGTACAGCAGCTGCTGAGAAATCCAGCTCAACGTCTGGATGCCGCACGAGTCTGCGGTGCCAGCAGCGGGCGGTTTTTAACAGCCTAAGTTGTCAATGCCTTTTCTGTCTGGTCCTCGGCTGCTGGCAGTGCCCGCGGTGCTGTAATCGAGCCTGCTCACAAAGCCAGGCTGCCTTTGGTGCGCGGATGGCCGAGCTGCACGGGAAGCCAGCTCCGGCACCGAGCTGCTGGCAGCGTCAGGTTTTGGGCTCGCTCCTGCCCCAGCCCTCCTGCGTGCGGCAAGGGGAGTGCTGTGGCCTGAGAGAAAATATCACGAAAGTCTGAACCTTGAACTCTTGCCACAGTGAGTTAACCACATAATCTCTCTCTTATGCAGCGCTCTTCATCAGCTCCTTTGTCTTGTTCTCTTCGTTTGGCAGACGGAGAAGCTGAAAGTCAGAGAACCAACATTCTGGGCGATGGTCGTCTGTCGAACCCATCTGCAGAAGGCAGAATAAACCAAAGTTCCCCAAATGCCAGACCAGCGTGCTGGCTGTGAGGTAACACTGCTTCCATCCTGTCCTCCCTATAAAACTGGATAAAATTAGTCTTATCTCTCCCTTTGATTCATCTTGAAGTGCTAGAATGTTACACTCAACTGCTTCCCAAACGATTCCCCAAACTTTGTGCCTCCTGCTCTGAGAGAGAGCACAACATTTGATGCCCGATAAGTGGCGCAGAGCCACAGCGACTGGAGCGCAGGGCAGGGAGACTTGATGCTCCTTTGCCAACAAAGGACAACTGGGGCTGTAGAGGTTCATCCCAGTGTCAGCCTTGCTGGTGCTGAGAGCATCCCCGGGGAGGAAGATCTGTCATCGCCACGACTGCACTCTAAATTTCTGCTTGCTCATACCAGACACAAACCATCCGTGGGTTTCTCATGGGGCAGATGATGGGCTGGAATAGAAGCAAAATATCCCTTCTCGTGCCCTGCACAGCAGCTGAGGATGTTTCTTGTAGCCTTGGCACCTCCACCCACCTCCTGGAAACCGCACGCAGAGCGCCGCTCCCGAAATGCAACGTGACGCAATAGCTTCTCTGCACAGTCCCTCTTCAGCAACCGGAGAAAACGAATAATGACAAAAGGTGCCCTTAAGGGTGTTTGTTTCCCAGAGGAACACACTTAAGGGGTCTGTGAAGCGCGCTGACGTTATTAAAGGGATGTGCGTGGGGGGAGCGCTTGTCAGCCCTAAGTGAAATTGATAAAAAGATGTTTTATGCAACAGGCTGTATTTAAATCGAAGGGACAATTTAAGCTGCTTTGTGGGTAATAGCATCTCTTTGATTGAGAAGCCACGTTTTAAATATGGAATTAGTGAGAGTGAGCATGTTGGTGACCTTGTTTTCAGGGAAGGTACTGTTATGCATGTTGCAGTGAGCAATGAGACTTGAGGCACAGTGGAGTGAGTTTAACCCTTCAGTGGCTTTTGCCTGTTTCAGGACGAGCCCCTGACTCACTCTCTGACCACTGTGTGGTGACTGTGCTCAGCTGGGAGCACCAGATTTGGGAGGAGAAGTGCAAACGCCCAGCTGCAGGCTTTGAAAGGGCTGACAGAGAGATGCATCGACGCCAGCCTGGGTCTGAAACCCTCTCCTGGTTAATTGCCTTCTGCCTGTGCAAGATCAGCCTCTGTTTCAGACAACTATCACATTCATTATCGTTCCTCTTCTGAGCTGTCACCCAACGTTACTGTTCCCTGCTGCTCTCAACCCCAGATCCTGGCTCCTTTTCAGCGCTCCCTTGATGCAGTTTGGCATCTCGCTGGGCGAGAAGCGCTATTGCTGCCACCTTCCCCTATCAGTATCCCTTTCTTGTAGTGCCCTTCTGCCTTGGCGCTCAATACCATCAGCTCAGTAATTAGCCTCACATTGTAATTGAATTGTCAAAAGGAGCTTGCATCAGAGCTGAGCAACACGGCTGGGTTGCTGCTGTCTCTTTTGGTCTTTTGTCATCTTTTAAATGTTTTTTTTCTTCATCGCTTTATCACTTATTAGTCAGGATTGCACCTGAAGATTAGATTGGGAGTATTTTGGGGCAGGCTCCGTGTCTCCGTACTCCTACAGCATGGCCGCAGCGCTGCAGGCAGCTTGAAACCTCTGTCAAGGGTGGCTCTTTGGTCCCTACCCCATCACTGCCTTGCAGCCTCTCTCTTCCTTCAGGCTGTGTGCTAAATCTCCAAAGCGACTGAGGGGAGTGTTTCCAG
Organism: Apaloderma vittatum; assembly: GCF_000703405.1. Lineage (NCBI taxonomy): Eukaryota > Metazoa > Chordata > Aves > Trogoniformes > Trogonidae > Apaloderma > Apaloderma vittatum. Next base: position 2,938 of record NW_009702489.1, read on the forward strand.
AGGAGCTTCAAGTGGCAGCAGATGTGCAGGAGATGGTCCTGCCCAGCCAGATAGAGCCAGCTGCTAAACCCACAGCTGGTTAGTGCAGGGAAGCAACCCAAGTGGCTGCTAAAAAGCTCTTGCTATCACTGCCTTGCAGCCTCTCTCTTCCTTCAGGCTGTGTGCTAAATCTCCAAAGCGACTGAGGGGAGTGTTTCCAGAGGAGCTTCAAGTGGCAGCAGATGTGCAGGAGATGGTCCTGCCCAGCCAGATAGAGCCAGCTGCTAAACCCACAGCTGGTTAGTGCAGGGAAGCAACCCAAGTGGCTGCTAAAAAGCTCTTGCTCCTTGTGGGAGCTGCGCCCGTCCTCCTCTGCCCAGTCCCGCTCCTCCTGGACTGTGCTGCCTGCCCTGGTCCTGCTTCCAGCACTGGCCCTCAGCAGGGGGAAAAAGCTCAGAGCCTGGCACAGCTGCTTGCTGCAGTCAAATACAAAACAGCTTCCCTGCCTCTGCAACTCATCCTCTTGGCCACGAATTTTGGGTTTCCCTTTTGGCAGCAGCATCGAGAAATTGCAGCAGAGGAGCAGGGCTGGAGCAGGAAGAAACGCCACGCTGCAGATTTGCCAGGCCCCACTGAATGTGCTCTCCTGTTGTCTCACTGCCACTTCCTACAAGATTAATGTAGAGAGCACGTAGAAAATGCCTTGGCAGAAATAAACACGTTTTCCATCCATCTGGGAACGCCGGCAATCTCTGGTGCTCCTGCTTGTAGCCAAGCCACGAGCTTTCAGAACACCATTGGGACCCATTTTACAGCAGCATTTCCAAATAATTCTTACACAGCAGTTTGCAGAGCTAAGAGAGGAAGCAAAGCCATGTGTTGTCTTGTTTGCAGGTGCTTTGACCTCTTTTTCCTGAGACTGTTTTGCAGCAATACTTCCATTTTCCTGTCCCTTCATCTCCCTGTTCTGGGATTCTCCAGAACTCCCCAGGGAGATGCTGTTGCTGTTTGCCAGAGGCATAAATAAAGGGTGTGGAAGGAGAAGAGCCTGCACCAGGACCCACAAGCCGGTGAGACTCAGGCATCCAGCTGCAAAGACGGCTTGTGCATGGCTGCTTTGCATGTCAGCAAAGTTTTCCAGTAAAGCTGGTCTCTTCCGAAGGGATTAAGCTGACTTCCCCACAAATCTACATGCTGACTGAGGGTGGGTCTGTGGAAAGCAGCTGAGAAGGTAGAAACACCCAAGGGCTAAAGCAGGAGATGCGATCTAGGAGGTACTTTTAGTGCTGGTGGCTGGCAGGTGGGAACAAGTCTTTTCAGTGCTCCTGTTCACACAAGCCAGTGTTGAACGTCCCGGGCAACCTGCGAGGAGCAGGATACAGTCGCTCCTGATGTAGCAGGAAAAGCTGGAGGAGCATCACTCCAAGAAACTGCTTGTATGCTGGAGGTCAGCAGTGACCCCGGTGCTCTGGCAGGAGGGGTCTGTACGGCCCCTTCCCTCCCTACTGAGAGCTTGAAGAGCTTGCAGCTGGGGCAAATGTGGGGCCATCAGAGCCTGTGGCACCCCGGCCCAGCTCTGCACAGCCCTTCCTTTGCCCGCAGGGCAGCACACACCCAGACCTGGGTGTTCTAAAGCCCTTTCCTCTTCCTGCATTCACCGAGCTACTCCTCTCTGCACTTCCATGCACCCAGTGACGATTCGCTCAGGAGCAGGGGGCTCTGCTTCACTGTTGACTGCTAAATGTTCAGAGGACAGGAGAGTTCTGAGAATAATCAATATTTCATGACACCTTCCCAGGCAGGCAGGCCGGGGGTTTTTACAGCCTGGAGGGAGCTGTGCTGTCTGACCTGCAGCTCCCTGCAAGAAGAGGTGCCACGTTCAGGAACAACCAGACACTGCAGGACTTCAACAAAAGGAAGTCAAACACTCCCATCGCCTGCTGTGCAGCCCCGGCTTCCTCTGGGATCGCTGAACGAATGGCAAAGAGTTCTCCCTGCGGTGCTGGGACCTGCTATGATTTCACACAGCACCAGTAAAAGCAGCTCCCTCCACCTGGATGGAAAATCCTGCTGGGCTCCCACCAGCCAGACCCTGCATCCCATTGCTTGGGGTCAGCAGAGGAATCTCCCAGCATGGCTTTGGAGGTTTCCCCACAATTTGGGGACAGCCAGGCATGACTCAGGCTCAGCACTTTGGCCACTGTAGCTGTGGGGCAAATGCCCACGTCCTGCTCCAGCCGAGGGACCCCACACGCTTGTGCCTTGCCGAATCTGGTGTCCCAATTTACGTGTGATTAATCGAAACCCCTTGTTGCTCTGCGATTGACATCTCCCTGCCGCACCTTGGCTTTCACTTCTCCATTTTGTTTTCCAGGTAACTGCTTTTTGCTCTTTTATTTTCCTGCTCAGTTGTGGAAAAACTGGAACTGGGAAGGGGGAGCTGGAGCTTGTGATAGGAAATAATGGACTTCTGTAAATACATAGACAGCTTTTGCAAATACATGGACAGCTTTTGCATATGGTACAGCCAAAATAATCTGCTTTTGGTGGATCAGGAATCACGCAATCGGACTGAGACTGCCAGAGGGGCTTCTCAGAAGGGAACTGCTATGCTGGGACCGGGGCAGGGGGTGCACATTAGTCCATCCCTATTCTTGCACGTTCTGCCACATCCCCAAACATCTGAGTGAGGCAGCCTGAGCATGCCATAAAGTGAAGAGCCAGCATTTGGCACTAGCCAGTCTCAAATTAAAGCCGCAAATCAAACCCCGCATTTGCTGTTGGGGTGGTCACGCACTTGTCTCATGACATTATTATGATTATCTGTCCTGGAAGCAGCACCAGAAATAGCAGCAGGGCTTAACACATGCATTCACTGCCCCAAACTGCTCACGGTGTGGCAGATCCTCCCTTCCCCACGGGAGAGCTCAGGAAGGGACCTCCCTGGGGAGCCGGGACTGGGAGCTCCAGGACCCGTCCCGGTGTGGCTGAGCCCCCGGGGCTGCAGGGAGCCTGGGTTAGTCCCAGGATGAGACTCGGGCAGGGTGGCCGCTGTCTTAGTGTGGTGGCAAAGCTAAAAGTAGCAGCGGGGGCAAGTCTGGCTTGTTTTGGGATTAGTAAAGCTCTTGTTGGTCTCAGTGCTGGAGGAGAGGGCCCAGCATCTGGGTGTCTTACTTGCAATGGCAGAGGCAGAGCAGGGACTGCTCCTCTGTGCCAAAGATGCTCATGAGAAACTTGATAACCTGTCTGTGCTCAAGGACAGTTATCTTTCTTCTTTTAACTTGTTAACATCGAATTATCAATACTCATATTCTGGTTTGTTGTACCTCCTGGCGGGGTTCAAAGCAGACAGGTTTCCAAAGAGATGTAATTGATTCAGTACGAAGGAGAGCAGAAGGACACGGAGCATCGAGTCAGAGTATGAATCAGCGCGATCCGAGGCGCAGAATGTGAAGACGATGCAGGTACCAGCAGCCTTTGGAGGAGCAGTTCAGGGGCGCGAATGGATGTGTAGCTCTGCCATATGGTCAGGAGAGCAGCAGCCACAGGAGAAGGAAGCTGTATTCAGAAAAAACTGATTTATCAGATGCACGTGGCATGAAACAACCTAAAACCCAGCGTGCAGCCAGTTTAGCGAATAAAAGGTCAGAGGGGAAGGCTGGGATTGCCACTCTGAATTCCTGAATAGTAGAAGCCACAGGACTTTCAGCAAGGCATCCAGGCTTAGTTTAAGTTTTTCCACTGCTAGAGGATCCAGCCCAATCCTTGATAAATTGCTCCAATGGCCAATTATTCTCTTAAAGACCAAAACAAACAAAAAAAAAAGAAAAAAAGCAACAAAAAACTACTCGGTCTATTCTGAGTCAAACTGATCCAGCTTCATCCTCCGGTAATTGGATATGATCTCTTTGTCTCCCAGGTTTGAAGATCCTCATTGGGTCAGGCGGCTGCTCCCTGTAACGCTGTGCTCTGGGTATAGAGTGAGTGGATTTGCTGTCGGCCGAGCGGTGCTGCTGCCCTTCGCTGGTTCTGCTTGAAGGTGAGAGAAGAGAGAATGGGGCTCGTTATCACTGCTGAGAGCTGCACCTCTCCCACAGGAATCTCAAACCACTTCAACATGAGAAAATGATTTTGCTTTGCAGTGGTGGAAAAAGTAAAAAAAAATAAAAAATAAAAAAAATAAAAGAGAAGCCAGCAAAGGCCAAGATTGTTTTTCAGGAAAGGATTCAGTGACTTTTTAGAGCGGTCAGTGGCTGCCCTTCCCACTGCGGTCAGCTGAGACCCGAGCCCTGAGCCTTGGGAGGGCCAAGCTCATCAGCCACGTGACCAGATTCCAGTATTACTATTAAAAGCTCAAAACCTCAGAGTCAGC
>NW_009702489.1:7314-15499 GCF_000703405.1 Apaloderma vittatum
AAAAAAAGGGAGTCAGATTTTCTGCTTGCTCTCCGGATTTTTGAACCTCGGTTCTTCATATTTTCAACCACAAAAATCTAGAAACTTCATGTTTTAATGGACGGGAAGGCTTGTAATCTGATAACCTAACCCTAAGGGCTGTGGGTAAAACAGCAAGGCTTGTAAGAACTGGCCACTGCAAAAGCTACAGAACACATCCAGAGCAAAACCAGGCATAAAATGTGACCCCTCTTCTCTGGATGTACTCATCATGAAATGTTTATTTCTTTTTTTAACTTGCTGGCATGTTTCGAGCTGCCACAGCTCTGCCTGCCCCTTCTTCATGGGAAGGATGAAGGATGTTTTTTTGTTGGGAAAGAACTCCCTAATGAAGTCTTTGCACCTCACCAAAGGCAACGAGCAGCTCCTACAGGTCTGGCAGAAATGCAAGGAATGATCCCAACACACAAAGAAAACAATAATCTGGACTGGAGGGTAAGGAGATTATAAGGATTAAACAAGATGGAGAGAGATGTTTACAATTATTATTAGCTTCAAAATCTGCCCAAGCAGAGCAGCAAGGCACGACCCATCTGTTGTTTTACATCTGCATGGCCTCGATGGTTTAGTTCCTGGGTGCACCTGAAATTTGATGTTCTGGTACAACCTGAATGTAAAGGAACACCAGGAACAGCAAAACCTGACACTGCTGGTGCAGTGCTGGAGGTGTTGAAGCTGGCTGGGTGGAAGCAGCTGGGGAAGAAGGGCCCTGCAAGAAAAAAAAACCAACAGCCATGCTTGAAGAAGTAGAAATAACATTTTAAATGCAGTACTGTAAGAGGAGAGAGGCCAGGGACAGCACTGCGGGCCAGAGACGAAAGGCAACATGGAGTTTTCTTAAGGAAAAACTGAAAAATGGCTGTAATTAAGAACACATTAAATTGAGCTAAGTGGTACTATTACATGAAGTGGTCATGGCTTCTCACACAGTTTAAATGAACTCCTTTGGCTTTTGTGTTATAAATTCCCATATCCACGTGTGCTCTAACCCAACAGAGAGATGTTGCTCAGGACTGCCATGCCAGCAAAGGACGGGAGGTGACAGGGGTGGTGAATCTGCCAGCAGCTCGCTTTAGGGGATGGAGAAAGGACAAAACCCTTTTCAAAAGAAATACATGAAAAACAAGGAGTGGATTTTGCAGCCTCTTTCCTAAGAAATTCTCATCTCAGCAGTGAGGTTGGTTTCTGAGGAAAGATTTGCCTCTGACAGGGAAGGATGCTGGAGCCAGTGCAATCCTGGGGGGGGGCTGTGTGTGTGCAGGGAGGGATGTGTCTAAACCGCTCCTGAGACGCAAATTCGTTGCTGTTTTTCAGCTCAGGATAATCAGCTCTTTCAAAACGTTTGATGGTTTGGCTCAGTCTGACCTGGAAACCTGCTCCTGGTGCGTTCATAATCGCAGGCAGGACAGGCAGAAGCAAAAGGAGCAGCTCGAGTGACACGAGCAAGATCACCTGGCAGGTAAGGGGCAAGGCTGGAAATATATGCTCTGTCCTCAACCCCACCTCTCTGCAGGGCCCCTTCTGTCTTTAATCAAACAATCACAAAGATCGTTTCCGTGGCAAGGCAATAATCAGCCTCGCTGCTGATTGCAGTGAGATTTCACCACTTCGTAGGACTGGGGGAGAGAGATGCTTTCTGCTGCTGTGAATCAGCATCACTTTCCCTCCCAGAGAACCACGCTGGTTTGTCCCGGCCTCATGGAGGGCCCAGGAGACACTTTCTGGGTGTCCTCAGTCCTGCTGATGGATGTGACAACACAAAGACATTTCAGCAGTTCAGGAGCTGTTGCACAGGGGAACGTGACGGGTTTGCGGGGATGGGGGTGCCTGGCAGAGGGGCAGGGTTGAGTGGCAGCTCCAGGTGCTCCATTTTAGTCAGTGAGAACCTGAGTCCTGCTGTGCAGCCTCACCAAGCTCTCATGGGCTGGAGAGCAAGCGTGTGGTGCTGGGAGACCTCCCTGGGATGCTCTCCCTGGTGCAGGCAGGGTCGATGGGAGCGCGGTTTTTTTTTCTTTAGTGGAGGAATAGACAGAGCTGCGTGGTAATCCCAGCACGCAGAAGCCACAAGTGCATCAGGGAATAAGGAGCAAACGCCTTCCTGGGGTAGGAAGCCGGCAGCGCCGTTTGGATCGGAGAGTGGGCACCCACGGGGCGCGACTGAGGGGATCTGTTTTCCAGGACAGCCTCGCTCTGTCTGACGCACCGTCCCTTCTCCCCAGTTTCTCTGCAGACCCCTGATCCACTTGTCTTTGAAGAGGTTGAGGTGTTGGATCGGGGCCTCAGAAAGAGCAGTTTAAGGGATCATATTGTCAGCACATGGATGCAAAGCTGTTGGAAAGAGAATCTCTATTTTAACTGATTTAAACTCTGAGTCTTCCTAGGAGTAAGTAACCTTTTCCTCCTGGGGTACAGAGAAGTGCAGTGAGTTGGGTCTTTGAGGAGAGTTTAGGATGGAGCGTGTCCTGAGGCTCTAAGAGGCATTCTGGCATTGCAAAATATCTTTATTTTCCCAAATCAAGTTGCAAATTCACAGAAACTTCCCCCAGGTTATGGAAATAAATACTTGGAACCGTTAATGCTCAGAAACACGCAGCTGGCCAGACTGAAAAGAAACATTTAGCTGAGGTCAGCCACAATTATTTACACGGGATGTACACATGACACAGTAAACCCTGTACAGAAATCAAACCTCCAGCCCTTCTCCCCCACGTATTGACTGCGCAAGATCTCATTCTGATGCTGGATTGCTTTGAAATTGTTCTGTCAAAAACTTTCTTGACACCGGTACGCTCCAGCAAAATGCTTCAGTCTTGGCGAAACGGCGTTTGCCACTGGAAACGGCTTGAAATATTTCCTTGTCCCTGGTGATGTTTCCTGGGTTCGTGCCCTGCTTCCAGCATCGTTCTCTTCTGTGACCATGTGACAAGGCTTAAATAGGTTTAACGATTTGTGAAGTGCTTCGATATCCTCTGATATATGATGCCCCAGAACACTGTGCTACAGTACCGTGATTTCTCTCTTTCTGTTACTTCAGAAGGCATGAAACGTGTGGGTGCTCTAGTTATTTCTTCTAACAGTTGATATTTTTCCCTGATGTATTTTTATCTTTGCTGTGTTATGTAACTAAATTATGCCGGTGTCAATCTGAAAGCTCGGGCACTGTCAGTAAAACTAAGCCAGTTTAATACAAGCCTAAAATGAGGACTGAATTTCCTTGTGAGAAAAAGCAGAATTAATCTAAATAAGTGACTAAACTCCTCCAAGAGCCCCTGGTCCCACTGTCCTTACACTGGAAAAATTAATTAAAATCAACAGGAGGTAACTTTCACTCTCAGTTACATCCATGGCGCATGCCGGGAGAATTAGTACCCCGTGGTTTAGCCTCCTAAAAGCTTTGAGCCTGGTGAAGCCACTGGATGAGGAATTGGAATCACTTCCCGGTGTCCAAGGGCACGTTCAGCTGATGAGGATTTTCCATCCCTTATGCCTCCCGCCACCCTCAGCTCCCCGGCTTGGCTTCCTCCCTGGTCACAGGAGCCTTTTTTCTCTCCGAAGAAGGGGGATGTGTCTCGGTGTCGGGGCGTACAAGGCACCTCCTGGCTCCACCAGCGGGAGGCTGCGTTTCTCACAAGCTGCTGCCTCATTTGCGATTTGCTGCTGGAAAAGCACGAGAGCTCTTTCGGTGTCAGATTTTTGAAGACTGGGGCTGGCCGTGGGGAGCAGCTAAGGTGTGGGATTTCCATTTCAGGAGAGCACTGAAACCAAAAAGCACGCAAAGCTCCAAAAAAAGGAGTGACATTTAATTCTTAATACCCTATAGAGCTGGGCTAAATACAAGATTTGCTAAAAGACCTCTACACTTTAATTTTTAAGCCAACCTCTAACGACAAGGGTTTAGGAGTTTTCCTGAACCATCCTTTGTAGCGTCCAGCACTGAGCATCCCTGGAGCGGTGCTGGCAGCCCCGTCCATGCAGCCTCCTCCAAGGCAGCCCGGGATTCCCAGCCGCAAGCTCAGCTCGCAGCCCTGGCCTGTCAGCCGCAGCTCATCGGGCGTGCTGACGAGGCTGAGGGGCCTTGATTGCAATTAAGTTGCTGCTCCTCATTGCGCTGGGCCTGTTTTCCGTCAGCCTGGGCAGTGCAGCGTGTGCAGCCCATCAGCCTGATTTTATCGGTGATGCAGGTGAAAGCAGCCGGGCTGTGGAGATGGGAGAATAGCTCGAGAGTAGGATACAAAAGAGGTGGCAAAACCCAGCAAATTCAGGTCATGGTGGCTGGGGGGAGCGTGGGAGGACCGTGCTAGCAGTGGGCATGGTAAATAGTGCAGTACTTTGCGTCACCAGGGTGAGCCCACCTGCAGTGGGGGGCTATGAGGGAGGTGAGAGCAGCTGGGATCTGGGTTCTGGCCTGGCTGCAGCTTCAGGCTTCTTACGGATGCTTAAAAACCTTACTTACAGGTGGCCAAAACTCCAGGAGGGGAACACAACCACCCATTTGGCTGCTGTTAAACGAGTGTCTCATGTCAGGCTTTGTTTCCCATTTTCAGCCTGATGGTGTTTTCCGACCGGCCTGGGCATCCTGGGGGCGAAGGGAACGCTGGAGCTGGCCCCAGCCTCAAATGTCGGAGAACCCTTACACATAGGTGACACCACGATTGCTGTGACCAGTCCCTCGAATACCTGCACTCACTGCAACCAACAGCGGCTCCTGGCTGAGTACCGGTACAGTCAGATACTTACTTCTGCAATATTTGATCCTGTGCATGTTTATAATGCCCTTTTTCCATAGATCCCAAAGCATATTAATTGACTGATTAATGAAGTGTTAGTGACTGTGGTAATTTAAGTCCTAAGGATGCTATAAATTAGTTTTCCTGATGGGCTAAGGTGATGATCTGAGGTCTGGGTTGGTTACAGCTCAACCTTGGGTGAGTTAAGGTGATTCTCTGAGCAGGGGAGTGGCTCAGCCTTTCCTCAAAGCCCTGAGACTCTGGGAGGACTGGGGGGAGTTCTGAAGTCCTGGAGACAGGGTATGTCCCCCTTGCTGGCTACTCGCTTGATCAGGGCAACTTGCAACATCATGGCCAACAAATGTCAATGAGAGCGCATTTGTAGTTGCTGGTGTTATTTTCTCCTTAATGAAATGTCAAAGGAAGGGAAAACAGCAGCAAATGTCAGCAATTGCTCTTTTATCACACAGACGGTTAGACACAGCAAAGATGCCGATTTGTTAGGAGGCAAACCTTGGATGGATTTGAGAGTGGAGGGAGCTCAGATTTCCATTAGCGATCACCTTTTAACCGGCCCCAGAGACGCTCATTTTCTATAAACGCACTTTGCTATAAATATGAAGAGAACAGAGTGAACGAGTAAAGCCTCGGCGGCCGCACTGACCCTGCCGAGGGTGGATGGCACGGCTTTGCTGACTTGATTAATCAAAGCAGGGGGCAAACGAGCACCCACCCTCGCAGCAAAGCACGGTGACTGTCACTGAACTCATGTCTGGGGCTGCGTGCGCGGTGTGGAGATGGCTCCGAAGAAATCAGGGCCGGCTCGCTCGGCTGCGGCCCCGCCAGCTGGGAAAATGCATTGGCCTCACCAAAAAAACGCGCAATTTTCACTGAAAAGCTGCATTTATTTCATTTTGATTCGCGGATGCAAACAGCGTAGCGGAGAGGAGGATTTCTTTGTGTTGCCTGGACAGAGGAGATGATGCTGGAGAGGATCAGCCCTGCTGCTGCAGCACCGGAGACGCAAACTTGTGTTTCAGTGACGCTGCAGAGCTGAAAATAACCTTGGGAAGAGAGTACGTGCGGAAAGAGCCGGAGGCTCGTCAGGAGAGACGACAATTAACAGGGAGATGGATGGGCAGCGATCAGCTGAGCGCGGTGCTGGGGGAGGTCAGCCACGCCGTGCTCCCAGCGAGCAAGGAGGCGAGAAAGTTTCCAAAAAAATCACTGCTTTGCCGTGCTCAGCACTCGGACATAAATAAATAGATTTGACTTTGCTTGTCTGGCCCGTGGGACCCGTCTGCCCGTGAGCTTCTCTTGCGGGGAGGAAAGCCTGGGCTGCCCAGCACGGTAGCGAGTAGCTGGGTGCAACTTTGAGCTGCCTGATGCTCTGCCTTCCTTGGCAGGGAGATGACACTGGTAGTTTTTTACTCTTACGGGGATATTTTAAACTCAAATTATGACTTTCAGGGAGGCTGGCTCGGATGGCACAGCCGCATTCGAGACCTTGGTTTGATGACTCCTCTCTCCCTGGCTGCTGTCACTGTCCTTCACTCTCCAACTTGAGAGGTGACGCTTGAAGAAACACGTTCTGCCCCTCTCGCCGTGTAACACCCACCCGAGACGGTGCAGCCAACGGGGATATTTTAAACTCAAATTATGACTTTCAGGGAGGCTGGCTCGGATGGCACAGCCGCATTCGAGACCTTGGTTTGATGACTCCTCTCTCCCTGGCTGCTGTCACTGTCCTTCACTCTCCAACTTGAGAGGTGACGCTTGAAGAAACACGTTCTGCCCCTCTCGCCGTGTAACACCCACCCGAGACGGTGCAGCCAGCAAAGCGAGGGGCAAACATCAACACCAGTGCTGGGATGAAGTGGGAAAACTCAGCTGGGGAAGCTCAGCCCTGCGTGGCGCCCTTTACAACCAGGAGAACTGGAATACACCCTGTGCACCTCTGAGGGCACCACAGGGGTCGGTGCAGGAGCAGGTGGGATCACAGCAGCAGGAACGCTGCGGGTCGGTCTCCAGCGGCATCGTAGAAACATAGAATTGTCAGGGTTGGAAGGGACCTTAAAGATCATCTAGTTCCAACCCCTCTGCCATGGAGGAGACGACGGGAAGGAAGCAGCAGAGCAGCACGCGGGGGCAGAAGCTGCTGCCCGAGTGAAACGGAGCACGGGCTGGTATATTTAGCCAGTGGTACTGCAAAGTAGAGAAATAGGAAAATAAATCACAAATGTGTCCAATACCTGCTGGGTAGCTTTCTCAGGCTGGTTTATCAATGAATTAATTGCAAAGGTGTCTGCCTTAACTCATGGGATATTGGCAAGCGGGAAGCCCTCCAGGGAAATGCAGGCAGCTGGGTGGGAGCTGAGCTTCAGCACTGATTTAGTGACACACTTGAGCTTATGCATAAAACCCTGGACTTGAGATAGGTTTGAGCAAGTGCTTAAAGTAAGTGCAGATGCTTAAGTGAGCTGCTGCATGGAGGTGGGTCTCTATATATGCTTAAAATTTGCTCCTGACGCAGCGATTTTTCAGGTTTTTTGGTATTTGCATGCTGCTGCCCTTAGAAAGCTGATCCAATGTGGTTAGCCCTTGGGGGAAGTTTCTTCTTTCAAGTTTTGGTCACCATCCCCAGCTCACCCTCTGCACGCTCGGATTCAAACCAGTGGCACCATCCTATTTGAGACTGGGCTTCTTGGAAGGGAGTTTCTGCTCAAGCCTTCCAGCACTCGCTCGTGTCCTGTGGAGGGGGACCAGCCCTTGCTATCCCGCTTCCCGGCTACGAGCGTGAGAGGGGAATGTTAAAATTTAACTTAAAAAGGGATTTTCAATTACACAAATGTTTCCGTGAATAATAGGCTTTCTGAGGCATTATTCTACAAATCCTAAATATGGGGTTTAACCTCCTGCTTATTATCTCTTTAATTTTGGAAAGGCTTTGAGGGCCTTAATCTTCCATACAATTATGTTCAGGCTGAGTTAAAAGCAGCCGGCGGCCGCGGTGACACAGAGGGGCAGCGCACGCTCAGGCGAGCCTTTATCAAACGCGATATTAAAACACATCCCGTTTCCTCATCCCGGGGTGGGAGCAATCCAACACCTCTCGGGGCAGACGCAACGGTTTTTTGGCATCGCCTGAATATGCTGGAATTGGGGCTGTTTGGGTTGTGCTGTCACGGAGCCCCAGGAAAGATTTCCTGCCCCGAGCTTGTATGGGAACCCCCCTGTGGGAAAGGTGGGACCCCCTGGGAAAGGGGGGACCCTCGTGGGAATGGTAGGAGCCTCGTGGGATAGTTGGGACCCCCAGGGAAAGGTGGGACCCCCATGGGAAATTTGGGACCTGCATGGGAAAGTGGGACCCCCGTGGGATAGTTGGGACCCCCTGGGAAAGGTGGGGCCGCGTGGGAAAT
>NW_009702490.1:0-3431 GCF_000703405.1 Apaloderma vittatum
AGCGCGGGTGACGTTCCCTCCTGGCAGCGACTCGTGCCTCTCCCCTCGGTGCTGTGCGAGCCGCTGCGCTGAGATAATTAGCAGCTCGTGTCGCTCTTGGGGAATTGAGGCTGTGTGTGAGAGAGGGCTCTAATCGAAATTCCCACTGTTCCCATGTGGGCATTCGGGAGTTCCTGGAGGTGAAAAATTCCAAAGCTGAGGAAGAAAAAGAAATGTCTGCTCAGGAATGGGAAGCTGGTGCAGTTGGAGCGTTTTCAGTGATTTTCTTTGAGAATTGGTAGTTTGGCTTCAAAATTCTCAGGTGCTGAAGGCTGTGTTTGGGAAGTTTGCTGGCAGGGTGAGGTTGTGGAGCTGCCCTCCCTCGAGCAGGGTGAGACTGACTGTGGGAGCTTACACATCCTCCCTACGCTGCGTGTTGTGGCCGCAGAGTGGGGTACCCTGTGGTGACAGCAGGGTTCAGCCTCAAATCTGGTGACTGAATGTCTTAAACCATGAATCGGTCACTCATGAGTGGCTGCTTGTTGTATTTTAGGATATTCACTGATGGCTTTTTCTGCCAGAGGGGTGTTTTTCTAGGCAGGCTTTGAAGAAAGCTGGAAGCAGGCAGTCTGAGGCTCTCTGAGCACGCGAGCTGGGCGTCCTGTGGATCTCTTCTGTCACGATAAGTGAGACTTACACAGTAAACTGCTGGGCTTGAGAGCACCTTAGTTCGGCGCCAGCAGCAGGTGGGAAACCTCTTCCCTTTGAAAAGGTGGAAGATCTGAAATCTCCGTCTCTCAAAAGTGAAATTGCTGCTTTCACTCTGGCAGGAGTGGCTGAGAGAGAGGGTGTCGCGAGGAGAGGGCTGATAAGGAGCCGCGCGCAGGCCCTCGCTTATCTCTGTGCCGTGATTCCAGAAAACCCGCGTCCATCGGGACAAAATCCATATGCCCGTGCTGTCCCGAAATCCTGGCAGCCCCAAGGTGTTTGTGGTGGGGCTGGAGGTTGGTTCAACATTTCCCTTGGTGCACCCGCCCGGGATAAACCCCGAGTGTCGTCCGGCTTTGGCTCTGCCTGCTTAGACCTCAGGCTCTCATCAAGGCTTTCAATTACCAAAGTATCTGATCAGTCAGGGTCTTGCCACTCCCTGCCAGGTTTTTTTACTGAGCTCTTTTGCGAGCAGGAATTGCGATTCCAAAAAATTTCCTCAGGCTTTTGGTAGAGACGCTGCCTCTTCAAAAATCTGCCTCGGGTGAAGGGCCGGACTCTCAGCGCCCTTGAGATTTCTCTTCCAGTTATTTCAAGTTGTTCCTGTAGGACCAAATATTGAGTTTGGGGCTGTGGGGAAGGGTGAGATCACATCCCAGATCCTCAGCTCTTGCGCCTCAGCCTGGTGCTGAGCGTCACGTGTGCTGGTTTCCATTTATTTATTTTTTTTTTTGGTGGCCAAAATATGTCGGAGCCGTGCGACGCGAGCTGGAGACCGGAACTGAAATTGGTGGCTGCTTATTCTCCATCCTCCAGACGTTCTCCTTGCCTCCTTCCCGGATTTAGATCCTAAGGAGATTACACCCAGCTCACAGCAGGGCGGTGGATGTACGTGCCGGGAGATCCTCCCGTCTCCCTGCTTCTGGGCTGCAAGAAATGGGCAGTTGCAGGTTTTATATTGTAGGTGACCACAGATTTTTGCTTTTTTTCTGGAGGGAGATGATTCTCTGGACTGTCCCAGTGGTGCTTTTGGGACCTTAACCCCTGCTGAAAACCGAGGAGCGGCGTGAGTTTCTTCCAGAGGCCGCAACACCGTGCTTGAGAGGAGAGTTAGACTTCAGTCACAGATATCCAGTTTCTCCCAGAGGCAGTTGGGAGTCGTTCGTGAGTTATGGAGGGAACTGAGGGCAGAATATATAATTCTTAATTCCTTTTTTTATTTTTTTACATAAGTTGTTCACATACTTCAATCATCCTCATGGTTCTTGTCTAACCCCCTCCTCTCTGTGCTGGTAAAGGGAGATTTAAGAGTGAGGGCTTTTCCTCCTAGCTGACGGGGATAAAAAAAAAGACCCAAAACCTCACTGTTCAAATGAGACAAACCCAAGCCAGAAATAGAGCGAGCGCTTAACAGCAAGCGCAGGTGCTTCCTGGCAGCGTCTCTCACCCTTGGATTCACTCTCGCCGTTGTTTTTTGACACATAACGAGAGTTCTTTTGTTAAAAGAGCGTGCAGGTCGAGAAGGGGTTAACTGGAAGGTCCAGCTTGGGGTGGCTGCTCTGCCAAGTCCTGCCTGAGGGTCATCAGATCGCTCCTCCTCTGTCATCAGATCGGCAAGCGCAGGTGCTTCCTGGCAGCGTCTCTCACCCTTGGATTCACTCTCGCCGTTGTTTTTTGACACATAACGAGAGTTCTTTTGTTAAAAGAGCGTGCAGGTCGAGAAGGGGTTAACTGGAAGGTCCAGCTTGGGGTGGCTGCTCTGCCAAGTCCTGCCTGAGGGTCATCAGATCGCTCCTCCTCTGTCATCAGATCGCTCCTCCTCTGCCTGAGCGTCCCAGCCCGTCCTAATAAAGTTATTTGAGGAGCTTTGAAGCGCAGTCCCTGTAAATTGAGGTAAAAATAGTGTGGATTCTTGCCCCTGCGAGGACGGCAGCTGGTGTTGGCTTTGGAGGACGGCGAGGTAGGAAGTTCCCTGTGAAATTCCAGCAGCAGTTCCTTAGGGCTTGGGGCTGAGAGGCTTGAGCTCGTTTGCTGGAAGAATTTGTGGATTTGGGGAAGACGCTGAGAAGCGTTTCCTAAGCGTGAGACAGGATGGAGCGGCCGCTGGTGCGGCTCAGAGAGGGGGGTGGAAAATAATCAGCGTGTTTTGGAGGTGTTGGATTGTTTATGCCTGTAAAATGTCCTCAGCTAGCGAGGACCAGGGCAGAGCCTGTGGGGAACAGAGATCTCCAGCCATAGGACAAGGGGAAATGAGTTTAAATTGCAGGAGAATAGGTTTAGATTGGATCTTAGGAAGAAATTCTTCAGTTTGAGGGTGGCAAGACTCTGGAATGGATTGTCCAGAGAGGTTGTGGCTGCCCCCTCCCTGGAGGTGTTCAAGGCCAGGTTGGATGAGCCCTTGAGCAACCTGGCCTGGGTAAGAGGGTGTTGGATTAGATGATCTCTAAGGTCCCTTCTGACCTAAGACATTGGTGATTCTGTGATCTCCTGGGGGGCGGCAGCAGAAAAACCTTCCCAAGAGTTGTGCCAGAGCTGAGCTGGGCCAACGAGCGCTTGGAGTTCTCTCAGCTTCTTGCTTGCAGCACCTCGAGAACATTTTTAAGATAAATTTTTTTATTTTTTAACTGTTTATTGGAGCAGTCGGCGTCACTACGAATCGTATGGCTGACATTTCGTAGGGAGAAGCAGCGGCTGAACAGATTAAACCGTCCATGGACGCCTTCGGAGCTCGGGGAATTCGGGCG
>NW_009702490.1:3449-3679 GCF_000703405.1 Apaloderma vittatum
CTCTGGGGAGCCGGTGCCAGTCCGCCCCCGCCTGCACCCATTTTCCTACACGAGCCAGCGAGCTCGAATGGGGACTTTTCCTGGCTCTATATTTTGCATTGAAGTGCTGAAGTGCTTCTCGTAGAGCGAATCTCTCGCAGGTGTTGCTCTGGGGCGAAGCCCAGCGGATGCGTAACAGCACGCAGGCGGATCCCCGCCACGCTTGTCTTCCCCGGCGGCCCCCCCGCAGA
>NW_009702490.1:3746-4664 GCF_000703405.1 Apaloderma vittatum
GTCCCCTCAGGTGCAATCAGAGGCAGCCAGGTGCCTCTTTTGGGGATCAGCCCCCAGGGATCTGCCAGGTGGCCCTGGGGTAAAGGTTGGAACCGAGCTGGCCACTCCGTACGCGGGGATTGGAGAGCTGGGCTGAGGTGGAGCCCTGTGCGCAGGAAAACACGATAACAAAGTCCTTGCCACGACTTGTTTTTCCGTCTCTCTTCTTAACGGCTTCGTGCCTGCTTCCTGGGCCAGAGGCTCTCTGGCCAGGTGGTGTTTTATAAACTGTGTGTTTATGTCCAGGTGAGCTGCCTGAGGTTTTATCTGTGCTTGTGTCTCACCCAAAAAAACCCCAAAAAAGCAGTGAGATGAAGTCACAGCTGCAGGATTTTGGTTGCTGCATCCCCGGCATCATGTGTGAGGGCTGGTGAGCCCGGGCTGGGTTGTGGCCGGTGCTGGAGGCCTCCTAAGCTCTTACCTGAAGATATAAATTTCCAAGAGAAAGCTGAAATGTGATGCCGAGGGTGCCCTCAGCCCTCCCCGGTCTAAATGCCTCGTGGTGGGGGTTTTCACACCGAATCCCTCTGGGGGAAGAAGAGGATTTGGCTGGGCCCAACCTCTGGGTGAGGTGAGGGTGCTGCTCGCTCACGAGCTGAGAAGGTTCGTCTGGAGTCGCCGTTCTGCAGAGGAGGCTTTTAAATTGCTTAATTTGGTTCCTTCTGTCCTTTAAACTTGTTCAGTAGGGAAGGTCCTTAACACCCGCTGTCGAGCCAAGTGGTTTCTGCTTTTACCAGCCCGTTGTCTCTTATCACTAATAACAGCAACTCCCGGTGCTCTCGGTTGCTCCTGTTGTGCAAAACCTGTCCTGCCTGTAACACTTGGGAGAAATTTCCAGCTATGTCAGCAAAGCGAGTTCTAAATCTTCCTTTTTTTTCT
>NW_009702491.1:0-334 GCF_000703405.1 Apaloderma vittatum
TCCATCACTTGGTCCTGGTGGGATAAAGGGCAGGGCAGGGGGAGCGCGGGGATTTTGGGGCATCCTGGCACAGGCTGGGGCCCCATGTCCATCTCTTGTGGATCTGGGTGGGAAGTGTTGTGAGGTGTTGCCCAGCTCCCTCTGCCTTTGGTCATCTCACTGCCTTTTTTGACCATGCTCGGAGATGGCCGTGACCTTTTCCACCAGCAAATGTCCCAAAAAAAGCAGTTTTCAGGGCCCTGGGCATGCCCTGGTACCCACCTGCCTCCGCTTTGTTGAGGACAGGCTGTCTTGCCCCCAGAAAAATTGAAATCTTCCCAGTCACATCTCCAAG
>NW_009702492.1:0-204 GCF_000703405.1 Apaloderma vittatum
TTAGAACTTGTTAAACCAAATGCCCTCTGCTGTTTCAATGCCTGGTTCCCTTTGACATCTGGGGAACATCTGGAACAACCAGGATGCAAGTTCAAACCAAGTCTTCAGATATGTCAGATACATATTTTTCAATTTCCTCTAGTAAAAGCCCTCTACAAAAGCCAACCTTTTCATTTTAAATGCGCAATGTTAACACGCAATTTC
>NW_009702493.1:0-206 GCF_000703405.1 Apaloderma vittatum
AAGGGACAAGTCAGCTCCCGCAGGTGGCGGGGAAGCAGGAAGAGGGGGAAAACCCCACAGATCTGGGTCTGTCACGCGAGCAAACCTTGGCTGCCGCGGACGAGAAGGCGAAGTGGGACCTGCAGTAGTGTGAAACCCGACAGTTTTACGTCCAAAACTCCCACCCAGGCTCACAACTCGCCGCCTCATGGAAGCCGGGCTGACTT
>NW_009702493.1:699-995 GCF_000703405.1 Apaloderma vittatum
GCTCTGGCCAGCTGGGAAGAGAAAGGAGCTTTAACCCAGCCTGCTCGGGAGCAAGATCTCCCAGAGCTGAGGGACGGGCGTGGAGCGGCGCAGAGAGCCATGGAGAGGGCTTTTATTGGAGTTTAAAGCACGGTGGTGTTTCATTGGCCTTCTCTCCCCAGTGGTTTCTCGACAGCAAGAGACAACAGAGCAGATTTACTTTTGAATCCCATCGAGACAATCAACCTACAAGACGTTTTGCCTCCGGATCGTCACTTCCAACTCCGCGCCTTGTCCTGCACGAGTGTCACAAAACC
>NW_009702493.1:1020-1957 GCF_000703405.1 Apaloderma vittatum
GCTCTGCCAAACGTGGGATTTTTGCATCTGGGGTGACGTTGCTGAGCCCACAGCCAGCAAGGAGAGCGGCCGGCAGCCTTTACCTTGGGTGACGTCGTTGATGGCGTACTTGAAGTCGTTGCTGGCGCAGTCATGTCCTCGAGGGTGAAGGACTGGTTCGAGCGCAGCATGATCACCTCGATGGCGCTGCATTTCAGTAGGATGATCTGGTCCTCCGCTGCCAGGTCCCTGGGAGGGGAAAGGGAGAGGTGAGACGAGGCTGCTGAGGGGAGGAGCAGAAACCTGTCACTTGCATCCCAGGTTCTCCACCGGTAACCCAGTCCCTTTACTGGAGGCATCCCAGCTTCTCCCTCACCCCAGGTTTCTCCGTGATTAAGCAGCAGCCTGGGGTTAAACAGGACCTGAAGTCCTTCACAAATCAGGATGGGGACCACTCGCGCAGGAGCTCGAGCATTTTGCTGACAGGGTCTGGGTGAATCAGGGTAAAGACAGGAGAGAAGTAACCCCAGGAAGGAGGAGACACAGAAAATGTGAAAGTAGGAACAGACCTGGGAAGGGAACAGAGCCCAAGGGACAGCTGTGAAGGTGAAACAGAGAAAAAACGATCGGGCTGTGAAAGGGTAAGACGGGATTCCCGAGAGTGGGAAACCGCCACGGAGACAGGATCTGGGAGCAAACGTCTCACCTGAATCCCGGGATCATTTTGGCAAAGCCGATCACCTTCTGTATGCTGTAGCTGACCAGGTCGGCCAAGTGTGGGAGCATGGAGAGGCGGGAGAACTCGATGTTCATGGAGGAGCTCTCATCATTCTCCTCGGAGAGAACCAGGTTCGAAAACGTTGGCGGCTCCACAGACTCTGGAGAGAGGGAGGCGGTCAGAGGGGACCTCGGCAGGACGTCGCGGGTGACGGGGAAGATGCCAACCCACAGCACAAAC
>NW_009702493.1:1978-2607 GCF_000703405.1 Apaloderma vittatum
TCGCATTTAGGAATGGGGCTGGGAGGGTCTCGCGGTTAAATAAACTCCCCGGGAGGGGTAAAACAAGGGAGAGCTCCTGCAATTCCATCCCCGTCACCCACGGAGAGGTGAGCCTGGTACCTGGAAACGCGCTGAAGGCATCGGAGCCGAAGAGGTCGGTGGAATCATCCGACAAGTTCTGGCTGAGGCTGGAGGAGGACTTGGCTGCCCCCCTGTTGCCAGGGTTGCTCCTCACGGGCGGCTGGAAGACAGAACCGGGCGTGAGGAGCGGGGCTGGGAGAGCCAAAAAGCATCAGGGGGCTATTTTTGCACTGGGATTTTTAACTCTCTCTGGGTTTGGCGCCCCCAGGCAGGAACCGCTTGGTCCTGGGCAGGGGAATTGGGGCTGTTGTGCCCGGGACGTACCCGAAACTTGATGAAGTCGGCGTACGTGGGGTCGTAGGTTTTGCGGTGAGCCTCAAGGAGGATGTCGATGACTTTTTGCTGCTCCTCTGAGAGCTTGGGCTTCAGGCTCTCCTTGAGCGCTTCCTCCTCCTTGCGCTTCAGTATCATCTCGCGCTTCCTCTGAACCTCCTCGTCCGTCAGGATGACTGCGGGGACGGGGAAAACATCAGAAACCGGAGCAGGGA
>NW_009702493.1:3033-3311 GCF_000703405.1 Apaloderma vittatum
GGACCATCCACAGAGAGTTTGGGGCTCAAATCTTCCCTTTATAAAAGGAGCTTAAAGACCTGAATAGCCCCACGGGGTCAAAAGAGGAGGAAAGCAACAGGGAGACGCAACAACCTTTGGGGGTAGCAACCCCTCCCCGATCCTCATAACAGCCAAAAACGCTTGTTCACACACCGGCAGCATCCTAAAAATAGCAATGCCCTTTCCTCAAGACGTTATTAGCCCTTGAACCAGTCATTAAAAAACAACCCCAAGCGCCTTATCTGATGAGAGGCGGC
>NW_009702493.1:3397-4090 GCF_000703405.1 Apaloderma vittatum
CCGTGGGGGGAGGAGCTTTTCACCCCCGCCGCTCCCTTTCTGCCGCTTTTCGCCGCCGGCGTTTTTCCGATAACGTTTTCCAAACTTGCACAATCTCAGAGGGGACTCGAAGACCTCGGAAGCACGGGAGTGACCGGCTCGGGCTGCCAGGTCGCTCCCATGATTGGCATGTTATGAGGGAAAAAGCAGGGGGAGAAAATATTGAGGGGAAAAAAATCAGGATTTTGCCACCTCACATCCCAGGTTTTATTAGAAAAGCATCAGATCCACGCAGGAAGGGAAACTCTTCATAGATGATGCATTTCCCCCTGGGTCTTAGGGCTTCTCCGAGGCTCGGCTGAGCACGTGGGCTCTGCGTTGTCGCGAATCCTTTGCCAAACTGCCAGGGATGTTGACAGAAACAGCCGGGAGCAGGGCCGGGAGCAGGTCCTGGGTTTGGTGCTTAATGCTCCGATAGGACTTGCCGGAGCCCACGGGACGTCCTGAAAGAAGCCCCGCGGGCAAATCAAAATCAGATCAAGAGGAATTGCGATTCCCATCCGGTGTTGTGACGCAGCACAAGCCGTGACACAGCCCGGGAGCGGGTCGAGAACCACCCCCGGGTCTGGTGAAATCGGTCCCGGGGAGCAGCAAATCCAAAACGTGCCTTGCGTGACCGTGCCGGAGGAACGGCTTTTCCCTAGATCTGGACTC
>NW_009702493.1:4577-5018 GCF_000703405.1 Apaloderma vittatum
GGCGGCATTCGGGATCTCTCCGTGCCGGCAGACAGAAGCCAAGCTGGTGTGCCCTGGTTAAGAGGGCTGCAGAAAACCCCCCTTTTGGGGGGATCCGCGGCGAGATAAGGGCCGAGAAGCAAAAGCAGCGCGCTGTAAGGACCAGGCGCCTCTTCTGAGATGGGGAGGCAGCTCCTAAAATCATCCCCGAGGCACCTTTGTCAGCGGAAGACGGACTAAAGATGGTCAAAATCCAGGGCTGGCAGGGCCAGAACCCCCACCCCCTTTTGGGGGGATCCGCGGCGAGATAAGGGCCGAGAAGCAAAAGCAGCGCGCTGTAAGGACCAGGCGCCTCTTCTGAGATGGGGAGGCAGCTCCTAAAATCATCCCCGAGGCACCTTTGTCAGCGGAAGACGGACTAAAGATGGTCAAAATCCAGGGCTGGCAGGGCCAGAACCCCCA
>NW_009702493.1:5069-6938 GCF_000703405.1 Apaloderma vittatum
GGGCGGGCCGGCCGGCGTGCATCTCCTCCAGCACGTGGAAACGGGAGAGAAGGGAAGTCCGATGCGGCTGAGAGAAGCGCAGAATTTGGAAAGGGCTTTCCAGATGCTCAGAGCCTGCTGCTCTCATTCCAGAGGATGCTGGATGTTTCCAGCGTGTGCTTCTCCATCGGTCTCCGGTGTCAGCGCAGAGCTTGGAGCGTTGCAGCTCCCCGGCCGGGGAATAACACATTCCCCAGCTGGGGAAACGGGGATTTTTTAGTGCGAGTATCACTGCCTATTCGGGGAAGTGGAGGAGAGCTGGAAAAGTCACCTCCCTCCTTACTCACCCTCGGTCCCACCCTAAAAATCCGTAACGCTGCCGGGTCCTGCTCCTCCGAGCATCTCCTCTCCTCTTCTGACCGCTTCAGGAAATTCCCCTCGCTCTGCCCATTTTCCTTCCAGTTTGTGCTCCTCTCCCCAGCTCCCAGATGATGGCTCGGTGTTTTTTCTTATTTTTTCTCCTCCCCTTTGGGGATTTTCAGCAGCGAGATCATCCGTCGAGCCTTGCAGTGTTGAGCATCAGCTGCTCGTGACTACAACCAGATCCTGGCAAAGCCTTTTCCTTGGAAAAGAGAAGATCCACGAGGAGCTGAGCTCAGACAAACTCCGGCACAGGGGAGGGAGATTCGCTGCAACCACCGTCCCCGATATCCGAGGACCAGGCTGCAGCAGGACGAACCACCCCAGGACATAGAACCTCCTCCCGAGGAGATTCACCGGCTGACGGGCACCTCGACAAGCATAAAAAACAATCCCCCAGCAGCAAATAAGGTGGAGAAGGGAGAGGATAAATCCAATATTGCCCCTTCCTGAGCTCCTGGCAGTTGGCAAAAGGCAGTTTTGCAGGGCAGAAGGGGCAACTTCAGCGTTTTCTTGCTGCCAAAGCAGGTGGGATAGTCCAGTGACAGACTCTTTAAAGCCCATTTTTGCTAAATATTGTCTTAAGAGAGAGCAGCCAGGGTGGCTGAGGCATCTCTGGGCTCCTCGGAGCCACCCGAAGGGAAACCTCTCCCGAGAGCAGCCAGAGGAACATTCCAAAACGCCCCGGCTCGGGCTGCGAGGTGGCTTTCTCCTCCTCCACCGATCACCAGGCCCCCCAAAGCTCGCCCTGCGGAAAAAAACCCACAAATATCTGCTAACGTTGGCTGCGGGCGGCTTGGGGCGAACCCAGGGCTCTAAACCCTGCTCCGGCCCCACGGCCGTAACCTCAGCTGCCCACTGGCTTCCACCTCTCCCTGGTCCCCCCTCTCTGGGGACAGTGGCCGCCCCGACGCCGTCTCCAGCTCCTCAGAGAAGGGTCTGCCAGCACCAAGCCCGAAATTAAGGCACAAGGTCTGCGCTCTTCCTCCTCCTCCTCTTTAAGCCCGGCTCATGCTCTCATTTCATGTTCAGACGCCGATCCCGGGGGGGTCAAACGGGCTCGGTGACCATCCTCATCGCCCGAAGAACCTTGACATCCTCGCTTCAGCCTAAAAATAACAACATCACACCTCGTTCCCCTTCACTTAAGCAGCAGCAAAGTCCACGGGAAGGCTATTTTTAGTCCCCTCTGGTTAAGTTTTGTCAATCCGGCAAGTTTGCGAATGGGGTCGCTTACAAATTAACCCGCGACGCCCACCCCAAACGTGGGCACACATGGCATATCACACTCTCTTTTCCTCCCTCTTTATGCCACGAGGCTGCTCATTTAAAAGAAGATCCAGGGATCTTCTCGTCGTCAGCTCGATCTCTGAGACAACTGGAAATTCAGGGAGGTTTTTGGATTTTTTTTTCCCTGCAACCGTGTGATTCCTGGACTTGTTTGACACGGTCCCACATGACATCCTTGTC
>NW_009702494.1:0-388 GCF_000703405.1 Apaloderma vittatum
AATCCCTTGGGAATCAGTTTTGAAGGGTATATGAGTCCAGGAAGGCCGCACACTACTTAGAGAAGAGATCTTGAAGGCACAGGAGCAGGCCATTCCTACGTGCCTTAAGACAAGCCGGCAGCAGAGAAGACCAGCCTGGCTGAATAGGGACATATTGCTGAAGATCAGGGAAAAAAAGAGAGTTTATGGCCTCTGGAAAAGAGGGCAGGCCACTCATAGTGAGTATAAGGATAACATTAGGATATGTAGGGAGATCATTAGAAGGTCCAAGGCCCAGTTGGAAATTAACCTGGCTTTGGAAGTAAAGGACTGTAAGAAAAGTTTTTATAAATACATTAATAACAAAAGAAAGAACAGCGAGAGCCTCCATCCCCTGCTAGACCTAGCA
>NW_009702494.1:1018-1344 GCF_000703405.1 Apaloderma vittatum
GCTGACTGCTTTTGGCATGGATCCACATACGCTTCACTAGGTGAAGAACTGGCTAGATGGCTGAGTCCGAAAGTGTTGTGGTCATGGAGTTAAATCCAGTTGGTGTACGCCAGGGCTCAGTACTGGGGCCGCTCCTGTTTAACCTCTTCATCAATAATTTGGACGAGGGGATAGAATGCACCCTCACTAAGTTTGTAGATGACACCAAGCTGGGTGGAAGTGTCGATCTGCTTGAGGGTAAGGAGGCTCTACAGAGGGATCTGGGTAGGCTGGATCACTGGGCCAAGGCCAACGTAATGAAATTCAATAAGGCCAAATGTCAGGTC
>NW_009702495.1:0-502 GCF_000703405.1 Apaloderma vittatum
TGCTCTCCTGGGGTGCAGGGGGGCAGGAAGGGAGGGGGCAGCTTGGCATCGTGTCCCCCCCTTGCCGGGGGTCGTGTCATCAGGTGTGGGGCAGTTCGCTCTGGGGAGGGTTCCTGTCACCTCTGGCTCCCACGCTGGGATGGGTCCAGGGCAGGAGGAGGTTCCCCGGATCTGGGGGGAGAAGAGACATTAGTGGTGAGGCCAGGGACTGGGGACTCATACCCCACCCCATGTCCCCATGTGGGGACAAGCTGTCACAGCCACAGGCAGCCCCCAACTGCCCATCACGGGGGACAGGGACCTGCTGGGGTGACCTGCTCTCACATGGGCATCACCTTCGTGTCACCTCCCCTCAAAATGTAAGAGAGCAACTGGGGCCAGGCTGGGAAGCCCCAAAGGGTTGACATTCCCCCCCAAGGTGACACGGGGGCTGCCCTGCTCACCCATCCCCAGCTGTTTGCAGGCACCCAAGGGACACAGGGGCCCAGGACCCCTACCCCCA
>NW_009702495.1:571-1520 GCF_000703405.1 Apaloderma vittatum
GGGGACACGCACACGACACCTGGTGCCACCCTGGCCAGGGAGGAGGGACCCAAGGGGACAAGGTGCTGGCACAGCACCTCGTCTTTCTTCCACTGGGTGGAAAACCTCCCCCATACCCACCGTAAATCCAATTACAGCAAATTGGTAACTGCGGAATAAGCTTTAATTTCTGGGGCCAGGTAGGCAGCCCCGTTGTGTCCTGCCCGGCTGTCCCCTGGGGACACGAGTGACCAGATCCACCCCACTGAACCGGGACAGCACCTTGTACGGACTCTCACTGTCGACAGCAAGAACCCCAGTGTCCCCCTCCCAGAGATGGGGTGCCCCCTGGGTGTCACCATAGGACCCGCTGTCCCCACCTTGAGGACAGGGCACATCCCCCAGAGCCCATGATATATCCCTTGATATAAATTACAGCTGGTTTAATTAGGTGGTGGGTTATTAATGAGCTGGATGGAGGGGGCTGCGGGAAGGGACGAGCTGGCAGCAGGGTGGCAGGGTCCTGGTTGTGACAAATTCCTCCCAGCCCCTCCCTGAAGAACGGCCACAAGGCTGTGGGCAGCCCGAGCGAGCTTGATTAATTAGGAAGCAATTTAATTAGGAGTGCTGCCTGAACCAGCCCTGCAGGGCCCCCCAAAGTGCTCGCTGCAGAAGGGGAGCGAGGCTGGAGCCGTGCCGGGCAGCCAGGCAGCACCATCCCCAGCACCACCGTGGGATGGGATGCTCTGATACCCCAATAACTCCCCCATCACCCCAAAACAGATCCTGGGCTTCCAGGGGGAGAGTTGAGGGGAGCCCTGGGTTTTGTCGAGGATACAGGACTTTGTAAGGGGTTCCCTGGGGACACCATCATGGGACAAGTCTCATCGGTGGGATCACGCTGTCCTGGGTCACCCCAGGGGTGAGCACCCAGATTGATCCCCAGGTGGCCAAGAAGGCCAACAGCATC
>NW_009702496.1:0-4156 GCF_000703405.1 Apaloderma vittatum
ATCTCTTTCCTCCCCCCCGCCCCTGCCCGAAAGCGAAAGTTTGGGAGGCCGAGGGGGGTGGAGATGGGGAGGAGAGGGAAGGAGGGTGGGAGAGCGCCTTCAAAAAGCACCTCAAAGTTTTGGGGGGACCGAGCTGCGAAACAAGAGGGCGAGCTCTGAAGGGGCTGGCAAGCGATGACTTCTGACAGCCGTAACGTCTTTCCTAATCTGACAGTATTCCCCTCTTTCTCGAGCTCCCTACAAAAAAAAAAAAAAAGGGCGATGGAAAAAGTGGGGGCACTCCCCGAACCTCTTCTGCAAACTGAGCAGGGTCCTCCACTTAATCCGAAAGTTACAGCCCGAAAGAGAAAAAATCCCAAACCCACAGCCCAAACCAAAGCAAAAAAAAATACACAAACAAAACGTAACCTCCGGAATAAAAGAGAAAGGGACAGAGAGAAAGAAAGAAGGGAGAGAGAACAAGCAGCCCCTCCTTCCCAAATGGGAGCAAATACTGTACCTAAAAATGGGGAAATAGGCAGAAAAAGGGGGGAGAGAGAGAGGGGAGAGATACATGGGATCTGGGGATGTGAGTGTGTGTGTGTATGTGAGAGAGAGAGAAAGAGGCACAGAGAGAGGGGGAGAGAGAGAGAGAGCGAGAGCGAAATATCAAAGATTGTGCAAGATCAGCCTGGAAAGATAATCGATACTCGACCTAAATTTAACACAAACTACTCAATAAAAGTTAAAGAAAAAACTTACTTTCCATTTCCCCTCGCAGTTCCTACTGGATCTTCGCCTCTTTTTTTTTGTTTTGCTTTATTTACTTAACAGCTGATCACATCCAAGTAAACGAGAGAAGGTTCATTAAAAAAATAATAAAAAAAATAATCCTCCAACTTTATTGGGTGAAAATAAAAATGATTGAGCAAGAAGTGGGGGGCATGGAGCGGTCCTTTGGGGTCCGGGAGTTGTTAAAGCATGTGCCGACCGCGGTCTCGCTGTTTGGTTGTGAAGGGGTTGGGAAAAGGAGGAAAGGAAATGAAAATCCGATATGTCTTTATTCTGCTAATTATTATCGTTTTAGCCCTGTTTAAAAAAATGGCTGATTAAGTTGAGTGCGCATGTCTTTGTGTGTCTATTCCCGATATGCACTCTGGGAATGAGAGAGAGAGAGAGAGAGAGAGAGGAGAGAGAGCGAGAGAGGGAGAGAGAGGGAGAGAGAGGGAGAGGGAGAGGAGAGGGAAGAGGAGAGGGAGAGGTGTAATTAGTGAGGTGATCAACATTCTCCGGGCTGCAAATGACGCGCAGCCCCGGAGCCGGGGAAGCCGGAGCTGCCGCGGCTGCCGGGGGCTCGCCGAGGCTGCGGGAGTCACAGAGCCAGCCCGGAGAAGAAGGGGCAGCAGAAAGGAGCTCATGGATACAAACACAAGTCTGCAAACTTCATTAGTAACACAGACACACACGCACAGGCACACAAAGTAGATGGCTAGGGAAAATTAAAAAAAAAAAAAAAAAAAAAAGAAGAAGAAGGGGGGTGGGGGGAGGCAGCAGACTTGCTCTTTTAACTGTTCGAGAACTTAAAAGAAATGGGTCCAGATTAATTATTCCATCAGGAAGATATTTCTTTCTGTCTTTCTGTCTTTTTTTCTCTCCTATTTTCTCTTTTTTTAAAATGGAGATTTAATGAAAAATAGATCTTTGCAATGGGATAATAAATGTATGACACTGCCGTAAAAGGAAAGATAATATATCTAGGATAGGGAATAACTGCCCATACGGAGATAAAGGTGGATTTATTTACACATACAAACACGTGCACACATGCGTACACTTGCATCCTACATCATATTTACACATATGCACACACACTCCACATAATCGCAGTCACACAAAACATAACACACTTTATGTGGTGGCCACCATCTAATTCCTTGGAGATACCAAAAAAGTAAAAAGCAAAGCCTTCCAGAATATAAAATATCAACTGTGTAAACAGTCTTATCAAAATGAAGTAAATATAAACCTAGGGAAAGTGTCTCTTTGCATACAATAGAGGTTTCCTGTATATACATATATTGTCTTCTACTTTTCCTACAAGTATTGATATTTTATTAATATTTTATCTACTATATTTTACCAGATACATTTAATTCTTGGAGAGGAGGAATTATTATGATGAAAACTAGGGTAAAATGTACAGATGTCATTATGAATCGGAATCTTCTACAAATATTTTCCTGTGTGGGATTTAAGAAGATTGCTTCTCATTTGAAAATCTAATTATCTTAACCTAATACTGCAGATGTGAATATGACTGACACTTTCATTAAAAGATAATTAACTAAAACTAGGAATAGACATACTTTAAAATACCCCCTACTGAAGATAAAAACATGACTATTCAAAGAGCATCAGAATACACTGCAGGAACACGTGCAGATTTTTGATAATGCTATTCCAGAAATGGATATACCAGAAATGGTCACTAAGTCACAGTTACATGCACGAGATATTTACAGTACCAAGGACCCTGCGCAGGTGAACCATAACCTCAGAGCTGACATGCCTTTGAAGTTCGTGATTCCTGCGATACATGTCAAAACCTTGTCTTAGGCCTTAAACACCAAAAAACAGCACGAAGGTTTTATCACAACCTTACACTAAAAGCTTGCACACACACCAACAACAAACCAGCAAAACCTTGGATGGCAGAAACTTGCACCTCTCTGGGCCTTAAACCTTCTGTGCCAGGAGAACATTTTGCAAGTGCTAGAACTAACAGTAATAGGAAAATCCTCACCTGATGATGAATTAAAGCTGCCCTTAAGGAAGCACAGGCCAGTGTCAGGGAACTGAGTTGCTAAAAGCAGATGTTTAAGGTCAGAGTGAAGGTCCTGGCAGTTTTGGGAGGGGAAAAAAAAAAAAAAAGACTTCGAGGAGGAAAAAAAAAGACAAATAAAAAAACCCTCCAGCCTGAAAGTACAGCTATTCAAAAAAATGAGAGCCTGCCAATAAAGCGGGGAACACAGAAGAAGCCCTACCCCAATCCAGAGAAACCTTACTTCAAACTTCGGGAAAATCTCCAAGACTAGAACTTAAGGAGAAGTCAGGGGCACTTGAGGGTTCATGAGAGCAACTTTATTCCTTTTCCAAACCTCACCTAAGAATTGCACCAGTTTATCAATGAAAAAAAATGTGAGCATGTGTATGCAGATTTCCACGGGCACTGCACCCTCTGAGTGAAGGTATTAAGGAAACTAGCGATATTCTGCATCGTTGTTTACACGATGACAAAAAAATGCAAACAAAGAGTGAAAATGAAATCTCTGAAACCCGTTTACAGTTATCAGATTGAGGGGGTATGATGGAAAGAGGGCTTTTAGGCTTAAATTGTAGACGAAGCGGGACTCTGAGATAGAAGGATGCATTGTCCATTCAAGTGCATGCCTGAAGGATGGTAACATATTTCCTAAGACTGAAGACAATTAAATACGATGTGATGAAGAAACACCTGAGAACAATACATCTATTTCAAATTCAAGTGAAGAAACACGTATACTTAATGTCACAGAAGAATAAGGAAACGAAGATAATTTAGTTTTAAAGTCATCCCCCCGCACCTCCCCCACTACCTCCTTTATTCCTAGTGCTTTTTTCCTGGTGAAACATCAATATCATTAATGTCATTAATGTCAAAACACCAAACGTCAGAACAGTCAAGTCATTCTCTTTTGGCTGTAGATTTTTCTCCCTTTCTCTCTTCTTGGAAGGGGATATAGGTTTATGGTGTTCTTGAGTTACAGCTAAAGGAACAACGCGGGGGGGGGTATAGAGGCAGGAATTGAGAGAGGAGAGTCCACATTTTTCAGGGTTTCTTCTGCCACTGTTTACTGTCCTTCCTAACGCTTAAATATGTTCCCTATCTATGTCTCTCTCCCCCTAAAAACAGTAGTTATCAGGGAAGGGGGGATGTAAGGAAAAAAAAAAAGGCACTACGGGATGTTAACAGTTTAGAAGAAACCCGGGGATCGCCACGTAGCTAGGAAAAATCGAAGAAGGTTAATTCCGGGAGGCAGCAGCAACAGCAGCAGGTTTGTGGGATGTGATAAGACCGGAGCGCGGCGCGGGCTGGGGGGAGGCAGGCGAGGAGGACCCGGGGCCGGCCGGCGCGGCT
>NW_009702497.1:0-223 GCF_000703405.1 Apaloderma vittatum
ATCGGAGCCAGCCCTGTGACTGGCATCTGCTTCTCTTTTTGGGGAATCCCTTGGCTTTCTTTAAGGGCCTGTGGCAATTCGACTGTAGCAGCACTGAGGGGAAGTAGTGTTGTTTTTAGAAGATCTTGCGTTTCTCCCGTGCCAAGGCTGGCTTTGCTTTAGGGCAGTTGGTTTGCCCACCGTGCCTCTTCCGCCTCGGCTGTGGTTGGGGGTAGGTTTGGGG
>NW_009702497.1:409-5696 GCF_000703405.1 Apaloderma vittatum
CGGTGCCGGTTGCAACCTCCCGAGGAGGCCTGCTCCTGCACACACGGCTGCTTGTCCCGGCGTGTCCCGCCTGGGCGCTGACGCGACGCGGGTGGCTGCAGCTCTCTGTAACGAGCGTGGGAGCGTAAAACTCGGGCATTGTGTGCGGCAGAATGACCCTCTTGTGTCTCCTTGACCTCTGTGCGGGGCAGAGCCCAGACTACATTAGTAACAGCTTTGCGTTCAGCCCTCGCCGGGCAGCGGCCCTGCGATCAGCCCACGCTGCAATCCCCTGCCCGCTCCCCCGCTCAGGGCAGCGTGGCCCCTCGGGAAGGGCAGGGGGAGGCCCCCAGAACACGTGGCCGTTTAAAAACCGGGCTCTGAGCATGGCTTTTCTGGGAAGGCCGGTGGTTTTGCTTTCACTTCACCCAGAACTACATCAAATGTTACCTAATGCTGTGTCTCTACTGGGGATTAGTTAGCGTTATCCAAATCTTGCCTAAAGCCAAGTTCCAAACCGGCTCAGGCTTAGCAGTGCGCCTCGCTGCACTGGTGGGGACGGGTGTTGGTGGCTTGGGGTCCTTCGGGCTCTAACGGTGGCGCGCATTTGGGACCGGGGGCTGCGAGACTCTTCTGCCCCGTCACGCTGAAGACGCTCTTTGCAGCTCTCACACACTGCTTTCTGTTCTCACCAAGTATTTCTTCTCCCGTAGGACTATATTTGCCCACGCTGTGAATCTGGCTTTATTGAAGAACTTCCTGAAGAGCCAAGGTAACGTGCTGCCCCAAGGGCTGTTGGTCAAATGAGCCTGGTCTGCTTTGCTCTCTTCCTTTTTCTAGTTAAAAGGCAGTGCTGGATACTGAATGCTCTGTTTTCACCACTTCTGCCCAGTATTTGGCTCCCCTTTCCTCACTCTGGGCAGGGTGCTTACTTTGGGTAGTTTGCATCTGCAGGTGACTTGGCCGTGGGAGTGCTGGGTGTTCTGCCTCGCTGGTAGAGGGCGGAGGAGGAATGGGTTGATTTAAAACAAACAAAAAAAAGTGGTGGAGAGGCTTTCCCCGTGGCGTGTTGTAGCTCTGACCAGGTTTGAATCATCAGGGCAGAGACAGCCCTCCGAGAGGAGTCTGCGGAACAGAGAGCGCGTGTGCTTCAGCGCTGAGAGCGCGAGTGGTGGAACGTTCTCACTGAGACTTTGGACTCTGCACTGGGGTAGCCGGGACCTGCGCTCACGTGCTTCCCCGCTGGCTCAGTGGTGGGACAGCTCTGGCGGTGTCAGATCGGGCCAGACCGGGAGAAATGACTTGGAGCGTTTCAGAGGCATTTGCAGGACCTCGGCCACGGCTGAGCCGGCCGTGCGGCGGGGGCACGTGCTGCTCCCTGCGCAGGGGAGCTCTGCACACCCAGAGGGCTCTGTGCCGAGACGGTGGCGTTTGGTCTCCCCACACCAGCCCTAGACTAATCCCGACCGTGGGGGTGATTCGCTGTGACCTTGGGAGGGTCATGTTGTGGCGGAACTTTAGCTTTTTGGTGCCACCCATGTCAAAGCGTAGACCTGGATACGGAGCAGTAAACGTTCCCGCATCTCTCCAAGAGCAGAAGCCAAACTGTTAAGAGTTTTGCTAATAATCTGTCCCGTCTGGTCACATGCCTCTGCAGTAGAGAAGTTCCTTTGATTCAAGATTAGACTTAAGCATGTTTGGGTCATAGTGACCAGAGATTGTACCTAAAGTCTTCTCTCCTGGTGCCCCGGAGGATTAGCTGGTTTGCTCGAGATGGGCTGTGTGGGGAATCCTTGCCTGACATCGTGGTTCTGTAGCTTCGTGAGGGAGAGATGGGTGCGGATGTGGGAAGATGAAGGTTGCAGGGAGGCAGAAGTGACAATTGATTTGGACAATCAGAAAATCAGTAGCTGGGGATGGAGTTGCTCCTGTGTGGAGCTGACCCTGCCCGGGGCTGGGAGGGCAGGTGGGCAGAGCTCTGAGGGCCCTTCGAGCTCCGGCTCCGTGTGAAAGCACGTGGGTCACTTGCCACGTGTTGCTGTTGGGCTGGGTCCCTCGTTCCTCCCTGCCACAAGCATCTTCCCGTAGCACCGTTGTGAGGCTGACCTGTGCTCTTTGCTCTGCGCAGGAACGCTGACAATGAGACCAGCTCTGCTACGTCCGCCAGTGATCAGAGCCGGCATCCTTTTGAGGTGAGGAAGTCCTCTCTGTCTCTTCCAACACTTTCTGCTTTGCCGTTGGCGTATTCCTCCGTTAGCAGGCTGTTTAAATGTTGCCCAGATTATGACAACAGTTGGGAAAGGCAGCGTTAATATCATCCCCACGCTGCTCCCAAAATCCCTGTGTGTCGTATTTTTGCTGTGTGTTTTTCATAGGACCGTCACTTGTAGCTTATTCTTGTGGTGAGGGGGCTAAGTCGGGATTTAGCGAGCTGTCTGGGTGTGTTGCTATGCAGTAGCCTCAGCTGTGGTTATTTCTTACCTTCAGATGTAGTTTCAGCCTGTATCTGTTCCTCAATGATCCACCTGCGCCAGCCGAGGTGTGCGAGCTGCCGGGGGCCGGCAGAGCCTCGTCTGGGTTGCAAGACTGGTGGGACACCAGGCGTGAAAGTCAGGAGCTGCTTCTCTCCTCGTTACAATCTGTTCTCGGAATTCTCTCCCTTGCAGAACGTGGATCAGCACTTATTCACCTTGCCCCAGGGCTACGGCCAGTTTGCCTTCGGGATCTTTGATGACAGCTTCGAGTTTCCGTTCGGGTCCAACGTGCAGTCGGAAGACAACCGGGACTCTGAGAACCGGAGGGAGCGAGAGCATCAGTCTCGGCACCGATACGGTGCGAGGCAGCCCCGAGCCCGTCTGGCCACGCGCCGTGCCACTGGCAGGCACGAGGGAGTGCCCACGCTCGAGGGGTGAGAGCAGTGGCCGGGTTCTTCGGAGGAGCCCCCTTAGTTCTCCCTGATGAGAGCTGGCTGAAAATCAGCCTGGAAATCAGGAACAGTCTTCAGTAGCCCGCTCCTGAGCACGGCTCCCCAGGGTGTTTTTCCTTTTCCTCCCAACGGTGTGACAGTATTTAGCATATTCAGCTC
Organism: Apaloderma vittatum; assembly: GCF_000703405.1. Taxonomy (NCBI): domain Eukaryota; kingdom Metazoa; phylum Chordata; class Aves; order Trogoniformes; family Trogonidae; genus Apaloderma; species Apaloderma vittatum. Next base: position 3,474 of record NW_009702497.1, read on the forward strand.
CTTCCGTGTCAGGTTTCTGGGCTGGGAGCTAGCAGACGTTTATTCTTACGTAATCCAGGTTTTTTTGTCTTTCAGAATTATCCAGCAGCTGGTCAATGGAATTATTGCACCTACAACAATACCAAACCTGGGACTGGGTCCTTGGTGAGTGGGAAGATGTGCTGCCCTTTCTGACAGGGTTCTTGTTGGAAATCCCGGTCGGATTTAATCGTTGTCCTTATTCTTAAAGGGGAGTCTTGCATTCAAACCCAATGGACTACGCGTGGGGTGCCAACGGCTTGGATGCAATTATTACACAGGTAAAATTGGCTCTGTAACGGCGCCGCCGCGCCTTGCGGGCAGCCCTTGTGTGCGGGGACAAACCACTCAAGGTGTGACCGTGGGAGATGGGACCCACGGTGCCGGGTTTGAGGGCTCTGGGTCAGGAAATGAACAGAATCTCTGTGCTGCTGGGCTGACGTGTGCATCTTCCCTCTGCGGTCAATTGTTTTTTCAGTTACTAAATCAGTTTGAAAACACTGGACCGCCGCCAGCAGACAAAGAAAAGATCCAGGCCCTCCCCACCGTACAAATCGCACAGGAACACGTAGGTATGTGTCTCTCCTCCAGGGAACTGCTCAGAGAGAGCTCTGAAAGTTCTGTCGACGTTTTCTTGGGGTTTTAATGTTGTCTGCTAGAACCTTCAAGGCCTAAAACGTTTCAAAGAGGGAGGAAGCTGAAGCATTGCACAAAGAGCAATGTAGAGGGGATGGATTAGCCCCGGGGAGGCAAACTGTTGTGAAAAGTTCAGTGTGGATGGAGATGAAAAAGCAGGAGGGAAGGGAACAATGAAGCGAACCCACATCATGGGAACAGTGAGGCAGCTTTCCCCTGCAGGGAAGGAGCAGCGGCGGGGACGGGTCGAGGCGGTGGGATCTGCAGCCGGGCGCTTTGGGTGTCGCTCCCTGTCACTCAGCTGTTTCGCTTCCCTCCGTGATACAGATTCTGGGTTAGAGTGTCCTGTCTGTAAAGAAGACTACACAGTCGGTGAGAACGTCCGGCAGTTACCTTGCAATCACCTCTTCCACAACGGCTGTATAGTCCCCTGGCTGGAGCAGGTTAGTGTCCTCGGGGCAGTGACTTGGGGCTTTTTTTTCTGGTGGTTCTGTTCTCTGAATATTTTCATACCTCTGTGATGAGGCCGAAGCGTGAGCAGCCTTTGATCAGAGGAAGGAGTGTCATCCTACCCTGCTCCTTGAGCGCAGCTCCGTGATCGTTTTTCTGATCCTGTTTCCCCTATTTCTTGTTTTGTTTTTGTCTGCTCTCCAAAGCACGACACGTGTCCTGTGTGCCGGAAAAGCTTAAGTGGACAAAACACTGCCACAAACCCCCCAGGACTGACGGGGATGAACTTCTCATCATCCTCCTCCTCCTCTTCCTCCAGCTCACCAAGTAACGAAAACTCATCGAACAACTCATGAATCTTAATCCACCCCCTGTCCCTGGGGCCCTCTCCACCGTCCCCCCTCCCTCCCCTGCCAACGTAAGCAGCGACCGGGGCTTCCAGAGCAGAGCGAGGGGAGGGTGGCGAGGGGGAAGCAGTGCCCCCAGGATTCCCTTTTGAGTTCTGAAGACACGGAGACTCCGGGTCCTTCAGAGATGAGAAGCCTCCGGTTCTGTGATGGGGGAAAGAGCTCTGTCTGTTAATAAAAACATCCATTTGCCGCGTGGACTTTTGACCGTTGCAGTGAAAAGCTGCTGCGCCCACAGGTGGGAAGCGCGAGGTGCTGAGCTGGTGGTTGCAATTCTGAATGGAAAGGTGGTTTGTATGGTTTTGGATTTGAGATTCCTTTATTTCTTTTGCTCCTCCTCCTCCCCTTGGATACTGTCTCTTCTGCTTTGGAGATTGAAGTCTTTTAAAAGGAAAGCGTAAGGATAATACTGCCTCCCTCCCGGCACCTCCAGCTGGGGAGGGCCAATAGTCGCTGAAGACGTGAACTCTTGAAATAGACCCCTCCATCCCACCCTCCCCCACCTCGAGTCCCATTTATTTTTCTTTGTAACCTCGCCCTTCCGATACTCAACACTGAAAGGGTTTTTATAATTTTAAATTATTACTGCTGTTAAATAAACAGACGTTTCAGCTCAATGAGACGTTATGCATGATTTGAGCAAAACTCTACAGGGTACGCTCTCCGGAGGAGGCTGCTGTGCTGAGCCGTCCCTGCTCGCCCCCAGGCAGGC
>NW_009702497.1:5727-6668 GCF_000703405.1 Apaloderma vittatum
GCCGGCCCGGACCCCCCCCGTGTGCGGTGGGAGCCCCAGGCACCAGCCCCTGCCGAGTGGTTGGCTGCAGGATTGCGACTGAAAGCATCCTTGCCTGGTCTTTTATATTTTTTACACCTTCTCCCCGTTGCAGTCCTGTCCTTCTCTCAGCCTGAGCCAACTTTTCCACTGTGTTGACATCAGGACTGGGCGTGCATCAGAGCAAGGACCAGCCAAGCATCATCGTGATCGAATAATATACAGGAAAAACAACATTTTTGGAAAAAAAAAATGTATTTCGAAGCTACTTAAAATACAGCTGATTAAAAAAGAAGAGAGAGACAAATATCCAGGTGTGTTTGTGACTCGGTTTCTGTGACAGAGCTTGGAGAATTAAAGGAATGTGACAAGAGCGGGCAGTGACCTACCTGCCACCTGTCCGGGCTCCTGGGGCTGCCAGAGGGACACCCCCAGGGTTTGGGGTGTCCCCAGGGAATCCGGGGGCAGGAGCTCAGGGCCAGGCAGTGCAGAGACAGATGGGGTCTTGGGGGGCTGCCTGCATCTTTCTTGGGCTTTTGGGGTCCTATGAGCGGGCCGAGGGTGCTGAGGAAGGTGCTGGGCTCCTCCCCACAACAGCTGAGGTCCTGACAGCAGCAGGGCTTGGGTGTGTTGTGAGAGCAGCCTCGCCCGAGCACCTGGCCCGTGCTCTGGAGAACTTTCTGCGAAGGGATGCGCCTCCCTGGGGAGCGGGAAAGCAGGTGCCTCTTTTGGCCCTTTCTGAGCCGTTTTGGAACGCAGGAGAAGGGTGGCTGGAGAAAACGTCCCCCACGAGGATGGTACTTTCTGCGAAGGGATGTGCCTCCCTGGGGAGCGGGAAAGCAGGTGCCTCTTTTGGCCCTTTCTGAGCCGTTTTGGAACGCAGGAGAAGGGTGGCTGGAGAAAACGTCCCCCACGAGGATGGT
>NW_009702497.1:6728-6952 GCF_000703405.1 Apaloderma vittatum
CCTTGGCTCAGCCAGCCAGCCTTGGCAGCCCGGCGGCGCCTTTCATCTGGGCGGGCGGGTGCCTGTGGGACCGGGCTTTATCTCAGGACTGGTATATCAGGGTTAATGGCTCATCCTCCGCCAGGGGTTGAGCCAGAAGCTTCTGCCACCAGGATCCTGGGCTGGGGAGGTGGGTGGCAGCGGGAAGGTCCCTGGCTGAGCCTGCCTGCACCAATCGGCTGGGG
>NW_009702497.1:7370-7589 GCF_000703405.1 Apaloderma vittatum
TCCTGGTGAGGACTGCGGTGAGGCCGGCTGTGCCTGGCAGCCCCTGGAGGTCCGTGGTGGAGCAGATGTCCACCTGCAGCCCCTGGAGGACCCCATGCTGGATGCCAGCGGCTGTTCCCTCTCACAGGACTTGTTTGGAGCTGGTTGGGTAAGAAATGGAACGAGTTTGGTGGTTTTTCGCTGGGGCTGTCGCTCACGTCTGACGTGACAGTGACCAGG
>NW_009702498.1:0-282 GCF_000703405.1 Apaloderma vittatum
CAGCTGAACCCCGCAGAGTCCATCCACACTTCGTTACACCGGTTTCACCTTGAACACCTGCGAAAGGCACGCCCAGCCCTTCCCGGGGGAAGCTCGTTTTTAGCTCTGCCAGCTCTGGGTCTTCTAAAGGAAAAGCCGGTGAATACGCTCAAAAAAGGGAAGGAGGCTGACCTTTTGCGCTCAGGCTGAAGTTGTCACAAAACACTGAGTCAGTGAGGGGCAGCAGGGAACAGCCGCAGACGCTGACAGCCCCCGGCACTGCACACCCGGGCCAGGCCCGGC
>NW_009702498.1:310-35883 GCF_000703405.1 Apaloderma vittatum
CAGCGAAAAGGATCCCCCAGCACCGCACACACGAGCTCTGCCCGGCACAAGGGCTCAGGAAAGCAGACCAGGACAGTGCCTGGGGCTCTAAAGTGGATAGATCTGACTACGGCAAGGGATGGAGGGAACTGTAAGCTCTCTGAGGTCTAGGTAAGACCTTTAAAGTTATGGCTCCAAACTGATCAACACAAACCTGAACAGCACGTAGAAAGACAAAAACAGTAGCTTGATGATTACTTTGCCCAAACCCTACGCTGACCCACTAATTAAGAAAGCAATGGGAACTGTCATCAAGGGAAATAAATCTTTTGTTCTTCCTATCCCCCTGCCTCCAGAGTTAGCACAGTTGTACACGCTCCCCAGCTACGTCGTTGTGGTTGCTCCTCAGAAGAAGTCCACACAGCCATTCCTGTGGTGCCCACTATACACCAGTCTATCATGCTGAAAACTGCATTACTGAAAGAAGGCTTTTATTCTGTGTTTATCGTAACTGCAGAACCTCATTCTGCCTTTATTTAAAAAGCTCTCATTTATAGTAGTTTGTATTTGATTGAACTTTATTTATTCCTGATAAATCAAGTTTATTGCAGCAGAGCAGAATGATGAATTAAAATCCATTTAAAGTACCATACAAAAACTTTTTTGAAGGGAATACAGCAGCTTGATGCTCTGCATTAATAACAACTTCAGCAGTAACATTACCCACAACGTGCCAAATGAGCCAAGTCGTTACGCTTAAGCAGGGCTCCCTGCTTTCACAGCTCTACACTGGCACAAGGCAGCAGCATTCTTTGATTTTCCCATGGAAAACGAGGGACAGTTTGTCCTGTGCTCTAAGTGTGGAGGAAGAGCCTGTGTCGTTCCATCACATTCCACCTGCAGCCCGGCACCCCGGCAGCGGCTGCGATAAATCCACTACACCACTACGCTGCTGCGGCAAGTTCTCCTTTAGTAACCACCCCAGAGATGCATGCAAGTTTGACGTGCATCTACCATTCTCCAGTGATGATTCTGATTCTTTATGAAAATGCTAATCTAATTCTCAAATTAAAATACTCCCTTTGAAGATTCTTAATTACTGTAACATGCTCTCACTGAAGCCCAAACTACTACCATCACCCAGTCACTCCCATTATCATTTTAAAAGTGGCACGTGAGCCTTCCTGATTAATTGGCAATTCAATATGGAGAAAGGCTCTGTTAACACCATGTCTAGTTCAGTAAAGCAGAGATCTTTTCCTCCCTTTCTCATTTGACGCACAGCATCAAATATTGTATGCAAAAGGATACTTGCTACGAGAAACAGCAAGCAGTTCCCCTTACAGCCAGAGGCAATGCTTGAGCCTTCACAGGGCTGGTACAACTGTTCACCCAACTAACTGGCAGCAGAAAGTACTTAATTATTTGACAGAAAGTAACAACTAGTAATTGTTCTAGTACTACACAGAAGTATTTTACCTTGTTATGTAGGCACTGTCTGCTTTGCAACGGGGCACCTGTCTCACTGCACAGCCTGAGCTAACACCTGTAAGATAAATCAGGAGCACTGAGCAAATACAGTCACGTTCCCTAGGACCCAACTCCATTTCTTGCAGAGGTGGACAAAACCGAGGCCAAAATTGCAGAAAGAAGTCTCAGGTGAATGCTATCGCAAGGAAAGGGGCGCCCTCCCCGCTCTGCCAGTGAATTCTTAACGTGACATTTAACTGATGACTCACATTTAACTAACCCTCCAACGCCCCCAACCCTCCCAGCACTTACTGGTGTCCACTGATGTTCCAAGAGAGTTAAGAGGTATGTCTGGCTGATGCTGGAGAATCTTTTGCAGCAACATGAAGTAAATTGCCACAGCAGTTTTAGTCACCAATAACTGCGCTTTAAAAAAGATAAAGGACATCAGAAATCTCTAGGATATCCTAAATTGGGCACTAAAAATTGGCAAATGATTGGCCACTATGGCTTGGAATCTGTCTCAGACCCCTCCCATCTACAGAATAAGGCTATTATTCATCTTTCAGATTAATGAATCTTTCAGATTGCTGAAGAAAAATCTAATACAGAAAAAAAATCAGAGATCTAAGTCTCACAGGGAAATTAAGTATGTATATAAAGTGCTGGGTTTAGATGATACCCACTAAATTAGACTTGGACCTGCACAACTGAACATAAAATCCCCCCCGTTATTCAGTGAACACCATCAACTGTGTACACGGAAGGAAGCAAGAGTCCCACGGAGAAAAAAACCACCAACCAGCACTTGATCATGTATTAATACATAAGGGAAAAAGGAAGAAGACAGCTTTACAAGAGCCACTTCCAGATTTTTTAATATCTTTTATATTTATTTTTTAATATTGCCTTTGCAACCCTGGTGTTTCCTAATTTAAAAACAGTCTTTTAAAATTACCTGGTAAAATGAACATATAATACTTGTTTTTTAATTTCTCTTTTCTCCTTTTCCTTCTTCCATGTATATTAAGATTAATCCGCTTTAGTATTTGTTGGTTTCTCACCTTTCACAAGAGGGAGAATTTCCCAGTCAAGTAACAAGTGTTGGAGAAGATGGGAAATGGGCTGCATACAAAGAAATTACTAGAGGTTACACTGCATGAGAAAGCTGTAAAACCACAGTGTTAAGGAAAAAGAATGATTTTAACTGTAGTGACTGCTCTGTATTCTACCCACAAGTACTGCTGGCATAGGAGCTGCATGTTATACAATTTATTACGATGCACAAATTCCCCTGCTTTTCAGGCGAGGTCTCCGTATCCCAGCTGTGCTGACGACTCAACGCACGCAGAGGCAGTCCTCCAACGGAAAACATGCACGATGCAAGCATCCATACACATCAACCAACAAAGGTATTCATTCAAGTCTTTTATTATAGCTTGAATTTTTTCACTGCATTTAAAAATCTAAAAAAAATAAATATTTGTTTCACAGCTGCAAGTCACATATGCATTAACACCACAAAATCTGGAATTTAACCAGAGAAGGAAAGTCAAATCCGAAAGTGTCCAGCTAAGCACAATCGTCTCAGGGCAATTATACTAAAAATAAAATCTTAAGAAAAGGGGAGGGGGGGTGTTAAAGAGTTATTTCAAATGCATTTATCTGGAAAAAAGTGAAAATTCTATTAAAACCATAAACTACGCTTTCAGCATTTAAAAATAAACGTTTAACCTCTTGTCGGCAGCAATTGTCTGGTGCATCTTTTTCTTTTAAACTGCATTCTTGACACATGGCTGGAGAGGTTTCAAGTGCTAAATTAACCTCTTTTTTACTTGTGTCCACTTAATTAGAGAATCAGTCCTTAAAAGTAAAACAGTGTATTAAGTCAGCTCGTCCATCCGCATATTAAAAACGCCATTGTATGCAGTTTTGTACCAGCACTGAGCGACCGCTTCACAGATTGTACATTGTGAAGATGAATGTCTCTTAAACAATCACTTTAATTATTAAGGTTCTTAAAACAAACCAGAAAAATATATATCTTCAGAAATCAGAGTAGTCACTTTTTTGTTAAAAGCCATAAAATAAGCTCATATTCAATTACAAGCAATAGAAACCATACAGGTATTGGAACATAATTATTTTATCACAAAAAATTCATTATTTACAAAATGAAAAGTTACCAAGTGAATTTATCAGGGAAAAAGTTAAACGTTCTTACTAAGTGATTTGAAAAACTTAAGCAAGTCTCTCATGCACTCACACGCCAAATCATTTGCGTAAGGTGAAATGTTAAGTCATGTTAGTGAAACTTGATTCTCGTTCACAATACTCTCGGTTTTATTTGTAAGATGGCAAAATCCACATGGTTCTGTACAGGAAGGTAAGTATTAAGACAGTTCCTCGTTTTTGTAAATGTTTTTTGGCTCCCATGAATATCCGTACCACTGAACAGCTTCGCAAATAATCAGTTATATTATCAACTCCTCCATTTAATCCACTCAATTTACCACAAGAAAGACACAAAAAGTTAGTTTAATGATCCCATGTTACACAGAACTCCCATTCCAGAAGTTATACTAAACTGAAACCTTCGTAGTGGTCTATAGCCTGGATCAACTTAGATTTTAGGGTTTCTTTATCTGTGTATTTTGGAAGATCGAGAAGATTAAAGCAAGTGTGAGCTACCGGAAGATACCCTTCACCGCCTCCGGTTGGCTGGATGACTAGTTTAAGACACTTCATTCCCAGAATCGGAATACGATCGCTGCCTGTCAGAAACACTGCCAAGAAAAAACAAACAAACAAACCAATGGAGTCTTGAAAGCAGTGTAACAGTGACATCGTGTATGTCGTATACGCAGTTCTAATCACTGTATTTTTTAATTACTTCCGCAACCGTTAACTTTTCGCACCAAAGTTGTTCTGCTGAGTTTAAAAAACAGGCAACAATGACTTAACCCAATCTCCAGCTTACAGGGGGGAGCACATAACTGCAACACAAGTGATACATAAAGGAAAACATCTCACTTCAGCATATGACACCCAACAGTCCTTAACACCACCAACAAAAAAGGTTCTTCGTGCATCAGAATTTGTTATTTAGAATCCATTGGCTACACTTGTACTGAGCTTTAGCAAGCATCCTGTAAATACACAGCACTAGCTTGTTCAATAAGAAACTTATCTCAACTGGAAACCAATCTATGATCTACTCTCAACAAATGCTCACTCACAAAAAGTTTCAATAACTTTGTAAATATGTCAAGGTACTCGTAGGAGTGGAAATGTTCAGGGGGAAAAAAAAAATCAGTTGTAACTCCAAAATTCCATCTACGTGCAACGAAAAAATGAGGATGTAAACCTTATGCTGAAACACAGAAAAAAACTCCTAGTCATCTGATAAATGACATTAGCGGTTTGGACTGTTGGGGTTTTCTGGGGTCTGGGTTTTCTTTTGTTTCTTTATTTTTTTAATGATGCTTTGGCCTACTGTGATCTTTTAACTGTCCATGACCCATGATTACTCAGGACAACCCCAGCAAAATCAGAACCAAGCTGATAATCAATTTCTTCCACTACGTTTTTTTTTTCTTCCAAATAATTCACATCATTATAGACAAATACTTACGTCTGCCCTCTTCTAGCAAGAGCCTGAAATCCCAGTGATCCTGTTCACTTAGCAACTTCTGCAAGTAGTTTCAAATACTTACGCAAGAATTGTTTTTTCTTCTCCAAAGACAACTCATGAAAAACCTCCCAGAATATTTTAATCGTAGGATGCTCTGCCCAGTATTCTCCTTTGTATTCCGTATTCTGAAACGAGCAGGAGATTGTTACTGTTCACACACAGAACTATTAGGCTAATCTGACATTAAAGCAGAATGCACGTGGTTTGTGTAAATGGATACTGCAAGCGACAGACATATCACTGTTTTCCTTGTCAATCTTCTTCGACTGTTCAGCCCGACTTCAACTAGATGGACCAATGTCCGTATTATGAGGCATTTTCAATCCCGACGAAGTCCTGGCAAAGTCTCACTGTGAGTTTAGGCCTTCAAGACTATTTAGTCTTATTAATTGTGTGGCATTTTGTTGATTTTCCCCTTTCTCATGTAGTACTATTGTATACAGCTACCTTTTGGTTCTGTGGATTTTATTTCTTCTCTCTTCTACCGCATCTGATTTCCTTCTGAAATCAGACTGAAAAACTCTAAGCAAGAAGGTAAGTAACTACTCAGTGTCTTCACTCACTGACATTTTTTAAAAAGGTTCCTCACTCGTGCAGTCAACCTAATCAACGTCTTAAGTCACATTAAAACAGAGCTCAAAAGGACACTTGAAGATTTTGCTTTTGTGACTTGAAATAAAGCTATACGTAACAAATAGCTAATGATGGCTCTTACCTTCTCCAGTTCTTTCCAGTCATAATTTGTGTTCCCAATTACCATTGCCTGCAACTCGCTGGGCTGGAAGAGCTGAAGAACTTTACCTCCACATACTTTGTGGAAGCCTGCATGGAATGCACTGAATAAGGAAGCCACAGATTTATTGAAGATGTAATCTACATACGCATCTACAAAATCTTGCCTGTACAAAGAAGAAAAAAAACAATCATGTTAAGAGGAAAAAAAAAAGTCACATCACTCCAATAAAACAGTAGCTGTTTCTGTAAAGAACACAGAATAGAAAGTCAAGCAAAAAGGATCTTAATATGTTATATTCCCTGCTTTATGCTACATACTGGAGATAAACTCAGTGAAAATGCACATAAATGTATTTTCTCATTGCCTAAGACAAAGTCTGTATCATGCAACAGAAAAAACAATGACATTTAGCATTATTTATTTCAGGCTTTATAAACATTTCTCTTCTTTGTATGCATTGCAGTGAACTGGACTTAATGGCAACAAGCTTAAAGGCTGGGATTACACACAGCGTCCTCGAACCAACTAGTCAAACCCACTGCTCTGTTTTTCATTTAAAATATTACCATATTTGCACTAAACATTGAAATAAACTTCAAACAGCCATCTGAGTCCTAGGCAGTAGAAAGAAGAGTGCAAAGAGCGAGGATACGGAAACTCCCGCTCCACTGTGAGAGGTTCTGTCACTGCACGTGGCTGTGACAGCCTCAGAACCTTCTATCACCACTCTGTCCTCTGTGACAGATCCAGCTATTTACAGAAAACGCTCCCTCAAACATCTGCCCTCTAGCAACATGCCTGGAGGTACATTTTCTTCCTCATTCCTACCACGCACAGCCTAGCTATGTTCTGCTCTCATTCAGTATGCTCTTCCCATTTGACTCTCCCTTTACTCTGGGAGAAGTAAAAGCACGGAGAACTCTGGAGGACCAAAGACCAGACAGGAACGCATGAGAGGAATAGAAAGAAATAGGAAAATGGCAGTATCCTGCAAAAAGGGACAGGAGCACCACGACATACATTCTGCCTGTTCTCTAGGAGCAGAACACACTCTTCTGACAGTAACACTAGATAATATCAATTTATCCACTCTACAAATGGAAGATTTATCTGAAATAATATTTTGCATATAAATAGTTGCCACATGATGGCATCACAGTTGAAGCTTTCGTCATTACTCACTAAATTCCAACTACATATAATTTCCCGCAGAACCACAACCATTTTTATCTTACACAATGAAGACCATGGTGTCAAAATAAACTCCGAAGAGCTTCAAAAGACTTTTAAATTCAAAGACAAAGAGAGGCATTAAGCATTCTGAGTATAATTAGATAGTTTCTTTGCAGCAGACAAATCCTTAAATACAATAGCTACTTTAACAATACACAAGAACACCGTGGAAAAACAACAGGAGCAGTTTTGCTTCTGACATCAGTGTAACAGCTCAGCAAAGCATATTCACAGCAGCTCAGTTACACTCCCAAGGCAGGCAGCGTCACTGAACTACCCTGAAACCCACAAAACTCACCTATTTTGTTTGACTACAGGAATGTCAGCACCATTAGGAACGAGCTCTTTGATTTCCGTTGTACCAAAATTTTCCACAGTGATCTATTTAAAACAAAAACAGTATAAATCTTTTTTACTGCACAGAGCACTACCTCTCATCACTTAGTTAACAGCCACATGAATGGCAGACAGAGATGCTAAAATTCATGGGAGTCCCCAGCCGATACTTTGGCTCACACACCCCGGAGGCAGTTACAATAGATGATATGAACTTGATAATAAATATTTCAAACACTATATAAAACTTACAGTAAAATTAAGACAAAAGGCTTCCTCTATGTCATCCTCTGGATAGTCCAGTAATTGTTGCATTCCCCTGCAAAATAAGTTACCAAGTACTTGTACCAGTGGAAAGAATGATGAACTTGTTTTCCTGAATTATTCTTTATGTTTTGATAATTAAAAAAAATTAGAATCTTCCTATTGTTACTTAGTTTATTAGCTCATTGACCTGCACCTTGTGCAGTGCTGGAAAATCTCAAGCAATTCTTTTGCTAATGCTTGTGGTGTTATTTCCTTTTGACTATCTCTGGAATAAGAGAAGAAGAATAATTGGAAGAGAGAAGATTCAAATCCTGGTCTTCAGCTAAGGGATTCCCAAACCAGAGGCAGTAAGTACTTAATGACCATTAACTTGTTTGATTTCTCCTTGAATCTATGAAAACTTAAGCACTCACAACAGTGAGGCAATCAAATATTCACTTTTGCTCGTTTGAGCTTTCTACGCACTAATGGTTTTCAAATCCCTACTCAAGGGCAGATACTTGGCACGTGTATGTTCCTGAAATAAGCAAAAACGTTTTATTGATGGTCTAAAGCTGTTCAGAACTAAACCTATGTACACATAGGTGGTAAAATTAATGGCTAAAACTCAAAAGGATTTGAATTTCAAGTATTATTTTCCCCTAAAATTCTTGTAGGACAATAAACCAGAAGACAAATACTAAAACCAAGCATTTAGAAGCAGGAGTTTAACAACAGCAAGTATCCTTTCTCAAATGACATGATGACTCCAAGGTACTCTGAGCTCTTTGTATCGTTAGTGTGAAAGTAACATATTTTCTTTATGTTCATAAAGGGCAATGTTGAATTAAAAATTAATTCCTAGTGATGTTCATTTTTCTTTCTTGCTTACCTGCCGACATCTGGCATCAGCTCTTTTAAATCATCCAGGGATGGTTTCTTATTCAATAGCTTTTTGTACAAAGCCAAAGGGAAATGAAGGTCTACAATAGTAAAATTATATATTGCTAGCCCACAGACAACACCAATCAAATGAAACAAGTCACTGTCTTCAAAGGTCTAAGAACAGAAAACAGACAAGATGGTTTAAAATAAAAAAGTTACTTTAATCTTGCAGAGTCTAGAACAAAGCATAAAGTGCAGTATAATCTGAGTTTCATTTAGATTTTCGTTAAATATGTATGTACTGAGGAAAACAGAATAAAGTTTTAACCAGCTAAGAGAGACTGAAATACAAAGAAAGAGAATTGGTTTTTAAGTAAAGAAATTAAAAGCTGAAATACAACACATTTTGTGTTACAAGTGACACACACCACCAGAAGCACTGCATTAAGGTTCTGGTTTGTCAGTGGAGTTATGTCAGACTTGCTACTGCACTATTCAATGCTTAAATATATGTCAGTTTTTTAAAAAATAATTTTTGGGAGGAGGAGTTCACTATTAACTCCCTCGGAGTGCCAACTTGTTTTACCAATTCAGTTCTTGGAATCAGTTTACTCTGGCTGGCCCTTCTTCCTACTAAACTTGTCTGGCTTGGAGACAACTGTTAAGGACCACTGGTAAGAAACAAGGGGAAAGTTTTGACCTAGCAATGACCAAAATAAAAATTTTTTGAGAATACTTACTCCAGCTTCTGCTCTTGAAATAAAACCAGCACAGACTACTATGTTGATCTATTATTAATATACACATCGTACACTAAAAGAAAATGAATGACTACAGATTGCACCCTACCTTATCAGAGAACCAGATCAGCCTGGACTCTTCATAATATCTGAACATTCCATATTTGGGATCTAGCAACTCCCTCATGATAAGCAAGAAAAATTCTTTGCGAACACCTCCAGCATCAACTGCTTCCTCTCCTACAAAAATAACCTGAAACACACAATTCAGTCAGCCCTGAAGTAGTAACAGATTGTGAAACAAGATCTGCCCAAAAATATTCTCAATCACTTGCACGTCAGAGACACTTTGAGCAATATGTACCGATCATACCTTGAGTGGCTTCTTGTAGTCTACGTTCTTTGTTTTCCTTAGGACTTCCACAGCGTCTCCTACAATATTGTCTCTCCGTACCATTAATATCAGGCATGGGTTGACAGATTCAAATACTGGCAGAAAGAGAGAAGACAAATTCTGCCTGTGAGCCTGATCAACAGCCATCTGGAAAAAAAACCAAAACAACAAAGTGAGATAGTCAGTAAGTAACGTAAGATTCCTGTCAACATTACATGTCCATCAGTCCTGTCTTAGGAAGTGCAGAAGGCACGAATGGGAAAAGTTATTAAAAGAGCTACTGAATTTGCCCAAATACTCTGTTTATCTCAGGAATTATTTTTCCTCGACCCATAGCCTCATCAATGCTAATGTTCAGTGAAGGCTTTGAATGTTTTTGACATGCCTGTCAGATTGCTTTGGGTAACAAAAGTGAGTAGAAATACTGTACTTCACCTATGAAAAGTAAGCTGTTTAATTTAAACCTGGCATGAAAACACCCACGAAAAACAATTCACAGAATTAAAACTGACTTGTCATCTATTTTATTCATGTAATCATTACATTATTCAATATAATTTTTGCATTACAACTGTTCAAAATCAAAATATTGTTGTGAATGCTCTGAATATGGCAGAGAACTCTTGAAAAATTGAGTGTTTTAATACTATTTACTATTGTTAATAGAAACATTCAGCATGAACATTTCCCTGAATTCATCAAATGTTCATACTCACTGTATGCATATATTTTTAAAGGCCTAAGAAAATATATTAATTATGAACTACAGAAGCAAGCTGGTATTGTTCACCATGAGCCCACTACCTGAGCATGGCTTATCTCTTTCGTTTCATTTCACTCAGAACAATAACTTATGTTAAAGATCATAAACATCAGGGGGAGCTAGTGCTCTTACTTGCTGTTACTTTTGCAGCAGCCTCCCTTCATTCTTCCTTTCCTTTAAGAATATAATTTATTATACCCTTACAGCAACCGCACGGATTTTATGTATGCATAATATTCCAAACATTGACCAGATGTATCAAGTACACAATATCTAGGAAAGTCTCCAATTAAAACCGAATTGAACAAATTAGGAGTAACACAGAATTGCATTTAACGGGAAAAGAGCCAAAAACTAGTGCAAACTGCAAGATCAGGGAACCTACTGCCACTATCCCAGATAAGCTTCTTTCCTACTGCCCTGCAGACACCGATCACACTTGAGAGTTTAACAGCATTTTCAAGGTGGTATGATGGATGAGATGAGAAATCTGGTGTGTACGAGATATTCAGGCGGTTCTTATGTTTAAAAAAACAGAGCAGAAAACAAAAACCCTACAAAAACCAATATCAACAGCAACTGCCAAGACCCTCAACTACGAACAAAAAAAAAAAAAAAAAAGAAAAAAGGAAAATTCATAACAATAAAACCTGAGACTCTCACCTGCATCTGTATGACTGCATCTGTTTGTAGGAGAGTTGTCTTTGCTTGGGCATCAAACACAAATGGGTATGTGCATATTGTAACAGGAATATCTGTTAACTAGAATGAAAAGAATCATGTTATAGCACTGCTCGTTTAAAACCTACAATCATGGTTAGAGAAGCCATTGCAATATTACTTATTTAATACATCTATTTTACTGGGAAGAGAAAGAAATCTTTACTTATCAGTGTAAGAGGAAAGCATTCAGGAAAATAAGGTAGATTTTCAATTGTTTAGTATTTCAGAAAAACAAACAAAACAACCAACAACAAAACAAAAAACCACACACAAACACCACTCTCTCTCCTAATATATTTTAATTTCAGAACTTCTTACAGCAAGCAGGTATTATCAAAGTAGTCCTTGTTTTCAAATGCTGCTCTGAATTGGCAATTAAAAAAATTACTTATTTTTGGCCCACAAAAATCTTTTCAGATTACAGCCAGGCTAACAAGGCTTTGCACCCAAAAGAACACATCAGACAATCCTTGACATTCAGATGTCTGATTTCTTTACACTCTGCAAAAGAAATCAGATTGCAACCAATCTTACCTCAGTTAATCCATGGTTGACATCCTATGACAGCATTTGCACAAAGGCAGCAATAATTAAGATGAAAAAGCAGCATTAGTGTCTGCATTAATTATTCGTCTCTGATGTAGAATCAAAAATATCTATCTACAGCTCCCCCCCCAACAAAATGTTTACTGTGAAAAAAAATACCAACCATAAACATTGCAATTAATCTACCAAATACAACCTTTCGACATCCTACACATCAGTCTTTTTTAAAAGGACCACTGAAGTAGCACATTTTTTTGGATGCAAAACTCAAACTATTTTAAATGTCTACTTCCAGATACTACAGGATGACACCTACCTTTACCTATGTATTTTCATTCCCAAATGACTGTAGCAAGTCAAATTAAAGGCAAAACATTTTTAACGAGTAAAAAAATCAAAAATACAACAGAACCCCATCATTAAGTCTCAAGAAACATTTAGATCTCTGATAAAGTACAACCTTAGAAAAGCCACTGACTGTTAAAATTGGCGACAGACAATCCATATGGCTGGGACTGTGTGGAGACTTCCACAACGAGCTACACTGACTTTGTTAAGAAACTAAGTTATCCATCTGGTGCTATGTTACCCTCCTTATCCTCCGCTGAAAGCTAAGTTTGTTTCCACCTGGTAGGCAGAAAACAGGAAAAGAATAAAAGCTAATGACAAACTAATAGGTTTTAAGTTTGTATATAAAAGACTCAGAAATCAAATATTGAGATATCCACGGCTCACAGAGAGTGATGGCCACTATACTTGGCTTCCTATCGGTATCTCTAATTCCTACAAGAAACATCAGATTTGTCACAAGGAGATTTATGCAATTTTGTACTCCTACTATATCTGCCGTTATTTATTCCTAATTCAAATGTTTTTTCTCTACTCCTTTAAGTTGTATTTCAGCAACACCTCTTCAAATCAACTTGAACAGTTCATTATTTAGCACCTTCAGCTTTTCCCCACTCATTTTTCTGTTGTTGAAAGACCAGAAGTTTTTTCCTTCCAAGTTTCCCTCCAAGAGTACTCTGAATATGTCTGAGATTCTCTTTTATTCTACGTTTTCCCCTAGGAAAACTAACGGATATGAAGGTGGGAAAAGGCCATCAAAACTACTCATGAAGAAGATCAGACTAAGACTATGGAATTTCTTTTAGTCCTAGAATAAATCACAGTAACTTTTTCTGCTGAACTTGAAATTGCACAAATACATGTCAAAATAATGACGAAAGGGAAATCCAGCACCTAGTATTTTCTCAGTAACGCCAAGTTTCTGCTCCGTCTTCTGATTTAATTAACAAATGGAGCTTACAGCTTGAATTACAAAACTATTTTCCAGCTCTCATTTTCCTATATTAAGTATTTTCTTCTCTGATCATGACACATCCGTTTAAGGCATAGTTGCAAAGCTCATGGTACTTTCAATTCCACTTCTGCACCTTTCCCTGGCACACCCTGCTCTGTTCCAAATGTCTAACCTGTCTCTCATCCCAAGGCCCTGTGGTGCTTATCCCCAGCTTCTTTATCTACCCCAGCAGCGCACCCCTCTGAGCTACCAGCAGCAGCCAACATCACACCCCCATTATTATTTTCAGGCAAACTTGGCTGAAACAAATGTTTGTCATGACTGCCAGCATCGACTCATTATTTCCTCACACTCCCCAACCTCCCTGCTGTTGTTATTTTACATTGTGATTTTATTTCTTTGGTGGACGCCATCACTTGTTTTGTATTCATAAAATACAGCACAAGTAGGTGTCCCATGCTTGGGACCTTCAAGGTACTGCTGCAAAAAAATTAAATTTAGGTGGCTAGAGGAAGGATATTACCTTACTCAATATTCTTTCAAAGAGTAAGTCAAACATCTGTGTGGCAAAATCCTATCCAACTAACTAATCCTCTGCACAGTCATTAACTGACTCCCACTTACCACTCTTCCGTTTACAGATCCAGAAATTAATTATCTCAGTTCTTGTTGCTATACTCAAAGTAGAAAACTGTGCTAGTTAGCTGTCCCCTGTAGCTCTCTGTTATGCTTCTGCACTTTATTTTCCCAGGCAGTTTCAGCTTTCTTGTTGATTGAGTTACCTTACATAGCAATTCAGGTCATTCTGGATGGTTTCCTATCACAAATTACCACTTTCCAAAGTTTTTTTGACGTGGCAAGTCTCAAATGACAGCATCCAAAACTACTTTTCAGTGGGTGGATTGATATGTTGAGCAGTGTCAGTCTTAAGAATGATACCCTAACAAGAAGCACACCTTTTCAACAATTCTTCCTTAGCTAACACTTGACATAAGAGGAGTCTCAGTGATCTGCAAAGATACTTTTATGAAAAGGTACATGTCCATATTTAGAGAACCTATAGGCTTCTTTAAAGGGGCAAAAGCAAAACAAAACACGGCAGGGGGGGGGGAACCACAAAAACCCAAACAAAACCCAGCACAACTTACCATTCCAAACACCTGCTGCTGGACCCAGCTGACATAGTCATTTCTGATATCTATCAAATCTTGTATTTCATGAATGTAAAATCTGTCATACTGTATAACTTGTCCTCTTTCATTTACCTAAAGTAGTGAAATTTAATTTTTTATCAGTACTTTGTATGAAAATTTTCAAAAGAACATCTTCCATGTTTTCCAAGCATTTGATATATCAGGCACAGCTATCCAGCTACTAAAAAAAATAATCTGCCACAACAGCAACATCCCTGTCTTTACAACCAGATAATCTAAGCCTACTTTTCTCAAATGTCTCACCCATCATCCCCTCGTCTCAAATCACCAGATGCTAAATCTGTGAGATACCCCAGACATGTCACCGCATTTTTACCTCTTTAGTCCACATCAGCGGATTACTAAGAATATAGCAATATAAAGTTGCGCAGCATTGTAGATACAAATTTAACTATTTCTACATATTAGGCAAAGCTGAGATTAAAAAACCCCAACAAATAAACAAAAAATCAAGGGAACTTAGGAGAGCCACATTACAATTCTACATGTACCCACGAGGCTTTAAGATTGTAAGATCAACTTCAGCTGTTAAGACTTACAGCCACTGCAAGCCTGAGCAGTGACAGACATCCTAAGGGCAGCAAAACAGTAATTTATTCTATACCAGCAGCCTTCCATATGGGAATCTGCAAAGGACATCTTGCGCTTCTAACACAAGATAGTTCCTGAACAGTCTTATTCTCAGCCTTAATTTGATGGTCTCCATAACAAATAAAGAAGCGCTGAGCAAATCACAGCATAGAAATTTCAACTTTCAAAGAAGAAATCTTCTCCATTACTTCTGAGATCCTGGGCCGGAGGGCTGGTACATGTAGCACAAAAGGTCCAATTTAGACACCCGTGCCCATTTTGCTAGACAAAGACAGTACTTGATCAGCACCTTAAGAAGTGCCTAGGACATTATTTAAGCATATAAATACAAAATGCTATAATGCCATAGGACCAGAATAAACTATAGAGGGGAAAAAAAAGTAGAGGGTGGGAGGAAAAACCTGAACAGAAATTAGGTAATGTTCATAATGTGCAGTCTGGTGTCCCCAAATGATTTGGGCTATTTTTCCTCAAAGTTCATAAATTCATTAGTTTTCATGAGTTACAATACTAACAAACTGAATAAACAAATAAGAAAATAAATGTTTGTCTTGGTAAAACTGTGCAGCACTTTCTTGTTCAAAGCACAGCCTGTTCTTATTTCCCCATCTGTGATCTTATTTGCTATCATTTCAAGCTTACGATGCAACTCTAACACACCCTCACAGATTCAACTGACTGGGTCGGTTTGTGTTCCCAAGAAAACTGGTAATTCCATCACCATGTCAGATTGGAATCCAGAATTCCAATGGTTTGTGGGTCCAGATGAACAACTACAGACCCCTCTGTAGACGGAAGTCTAAACATTTAAAACTCCCTAGTAATTGAACTTCTGTTAACAACTACAGAGCACGCAGATGCTGGCAAACCCAAACGGGTAAATAATTGATTAAAACTGATGTAAACATACTCTATGGAGTATTTCCAGAACTCTGAAAGCCGTGTGTAGAAAATTCGTAAGTATTCTTCTTTCAGAAGCTGGAACGCCAATCTTGCACAACTTCAAAAGGTGGACTACTACATCCTTGTAGAGCTCAACTATCTTGAGGAACAACGGAGGTTCAAGTACAGACCACCAGTTTTCTGCCAATAAACAGCGAACACATGAACTTAGTACTTGCCCTACAACATTACATTATGCTACCCTTCTTACTAAAAAAGTGTTTTGCAAGAAAGGATACTTGGCAGTTGCCAAAGACTCTTAAAAAAACCCTAAAAGTTTAACACAGTTGGAGGGGCACAGACTTTTGAACAGCAAACTACTTTTTCTCTATTCAAATGCTTTATGGTTATACACCTACTCTTTAAGTCCAGAGTACCCAGAGTACCCAGAGTACAAAACAATATTTGACATAAAACAGATGGCTCAAGTCCCAAAACCTTAACTTAAACAAGCGGACCTGAAGCAATGGTAAAGGATGGAAAAGGATCTACAGGTCTAAGAAACTATCAGCTGGATTTTCCTTACACCTTGCAAGCTCTTTACTCTCACCAAAAACTACTGAAAAACACAAGAGACGGGTTACAAGGCAAAAAAAAAAAAAAAAAAAGAGGAAGAAGAAAGTACTCTCTCAGAAAGATACCAACTACAAAAGAAATATTCTGAAACCTCAATTCTTTAAGCTGAGTTTCAGGTGACAGGAGTCACAATAAGAAGGTGTAAGGGAGTTAAAAAAACGGAATTCTCAGCTGCATATTTGAAGACCACATCTCAGGATCAGTGAGAAAACACAAACTGCTCAGAAGCAACAAAACAGCTGCTGCAGTTAAAACAAAGACAATTTAACATCTGCTCTGCAACACTTCTGTAAATTGGTTAGAGCTTGTTAGCTATCTGAGAATATAATTTTCACTTTAAAAACTGTGAAGACACTGTCCTGGTTTGGGCTAAACATACCTAATTCTGTTCAGTGATTTTACTTTCCAGCTCGGCCTCTTCTGAGAGGCGGCACTTACTGAAGCCAGCAGCGTGCTGGTGCGGCCGGTGCCGGCTGCTGGCAGTGACACCGCCCCGTGTTTGCAGGGACTGCCAGGGCTGGGGATGCAAAAGGCTCTGGCTGACACTTGCTCCTGTAGTGACCGAGGTCACAGCTGGATCTTGTGTGCCACACTGGGGGTGTCGGGAAGTAAAAGGGAGGTAACGGTTGAGGAACAGACCGGACAGGTGACCAACAAGGTATTGCACTCCACGTACGCCATATTCGGGATAAAGTGAGGGATCACAGGGGTTAAGGTCTCTTCTTCAGTGGGCGGTGTCCAAGGAGGGCTCCGTCAGACCTTTTGCCTTTGATTGTGATTCTGTGTTCCCAAAATCCAGCTCCTGTGCCCCTTTCCCTCTGCCACTGAGCCCAGGGCTGCCCTAGTGCTGCCAGCTCTGCGGCACCACTGGGGACTGCTGTCGGGGGGGGCAGTCGGATTCAATATCGGGTCTGTATGTACTTGTATATAGTTTATTATTTTCATTACTCCCTTATCAGTCCTGTTATTGTTTTATTAAAGCTGTTTAGCTTTCTTTTCCAATTCAGAAGTCTCTCTGCCTCATTCCCTTTGGAGAGGGAGAGGGGCAAGAGAGCATCTGTGAGCGCTCAGTGCCTGGCCTCAACAGACACGTATCAAATACACTGAACTACACAGTTTAATTCCTCTCAAATGGAATCAGTCCAAAAATCACAATACCAGATGAATTCATACGGATGGCCAGTTAACTCACGCAGAAGCAAAAGAATGTTTGCTTATGCATCAAGCAACACTAACCCTTCACTTTCTCACTGGGAAATCTCCTACAGAACAGTAAATACATAGCAAGTGCTGCTGAAACCATGTCTTCACCAATGGAATTTCTGTACATTTTCATCTGGAGATACTTAGTTTTAACAGTAAGGAATTCGGTTTCTTACCAAGAACTTTCAAAGGAGCTTTCTCTAGGTTTAGAATAGCTGTTCCAAAAGGAATAGCTAACGTCGTGAAGTTGTTTGCATCACTCATCAGTGGGCACTCTGGTAGAGTGAGATACAGTCTCAAAGCTTCAACATCTGGTAAGGAGCTGGTCAATTTGGGAATCAGATTCTTTTCCAAACTAGCTGCCACCTACAGCACATCATAAAATTCTGTTTATTTTACTGCAGTTGTGAATTTAATCAAATGCCCACCTAGATAACCTAGAAAACAAACACTGGGTTTAATTTAGACTGTTATACATTTTAAAAAGATAATACATGAAATATTAAAATACAACACTCTGACACATTACCTAATTGTCATAATACCATTTTACATATTTGCAGCTGATCTATTATAGAGTAAAGAAAGTTATTAGAAGAGTCTGAGCAAGCGTAACAATGCTATTTCTGGACAGAGGAAGATAATCCCAAACATAAGGACAAAACGCAGCACAAACCTGTTGTGATATATGAGTGTGGTCAGGCTGTATAAGTTTGTGAAACAGTAGTCTAGCAGCATTCATATCAACCCCTGAGAATCTAGTGCTAGTTTTGTAATGGTCATCATTGCTGTAGAAAGAAAAAATTAGAGAGAGAGAGAGACTGAATCCTGTATTCTCGGCAACTTGGGGATTTTTTTCCACCTTGAATTTTTAGCCTTATTAACTAAAGAATTAAAACGTGGAAGATCACAGTATCAGACTTGCATTTCTTATACGGCCTTTGAAGCAACTGAAGAAAAAACACTGACTGCAAGACAATCATGCAAACCCACTAGGATCTAAACCAGCCTGTGCAATATGTTCCCCTTGAATTATACACAGCCTGTGGTTGAGAAATAGCGAGTTTTGCTGGCTTACACAGTAGCAGCCAGGCAGCACGCACTTCCAAAGAGCGGCAGAAGTCATGCTGCATTTGGGCCAGCTGACAAACCACACGGCAGCGCAAGAGCTAGGAGGCTAAACTGCGGGTACTGCAGTAACAGTAAGACAAGGAAATACCCAGAAGGTGTTACAGTTGAAACAGGAGACACTAGGAAGGCAGGTACCAGTAATTCTGCTTGCAGCAATGCTTGTTTAGAAGCCTGGCTACATACCTCAAAGCCAAAAAGCTCCCGTTCAGACACCCGGCTGAGGAGAACGTTCCATCAATTTCACTGAAATTGTTCACATGAAGTAAGTTACATTTGCTTTGTTTTCTTTTTATACATTAGCATTTGCAATAAAAACCCATGTATTTAATTTGAGATGGAACTCTATGCCTTTTTTATGACTAAACAACACTAGACAAAACTTCCATTCAACACTTAGTGCTTAAGACAGCTCAAATCAAAGTAAGTCTTGCAATTTGTTTCTAACTTCTTTGTATCCTCCCTTAAGTAAAAGCAGTAATCTCTGAGTTGTTCTTATGTTCCTTTACATATATTTCTAAAACTTTACTGTTGTTCTTCAACGTGCAACTAGATACTAATCTTGTATAATCATTTAAACTGTGACAGAGATGACAGACTAAAGGATCTAAACTACCTGACAAGCACGACAATGAAAGTACAGCAAAAGCTGCGCACCTAATTACATCAGTAATTAAAACCAGCTTTCCTATGTGTGTATAACACCCCATTAATGTCCCATTCAAAAGTAAAATTACGAAAGACAACTTCTTTCCTCAGCAGCACTTACTTAGCTATCTCTACAGGAAGTCTTCCAGATGGGAAAGTCAGCAATCTTTGAATAAATGTTTCATTCACAGTCCAGATCTGCTTCAAGAAGTCAGGATACCTAAAATCATCTGGTGGCACCATGTTCTAAATTTTAAAGAAAGCATAAAGAATCAAGCACACAAAATCAATTTCTGGAAGAAAAAAAATAATTAAAAAAAAAAAAAAAATCAATCCTATGGTTGAGCTCTTTCTCTTCATTGACTGACAAATTTGCCTACTCAGACTATTACCACGATATAAACTCAAGGATCTTCCAGCAGTTCTGTATTCACTATGACAGTGGAGAATACATTCAAAACATAAATTAGCGTGTCAATTCACACTTAATGGTGAACTCCCTAAACACACTGTAGTACTTTTCTTTATGATGAACACTAAGCAAGCTTTAGACAAGAGTAGTAAGTATCTCCTCTCCCAAGTCACTACGAGCCATTTAGCTCCCTACCAAGCTATGAGCATGCAGAGAAGGAGCCATACAATTTTTCGGACAGCTGTTCCCCCACCCAACCTCCATCAGAATCCTCCGAGAATAAACCGTGTTTCTCTGAACATTCCGCGCATCATCAGATGAGCCAGAAGCATTCTGATCTGCTTCTCATACCAAATGAATTCCAGTAAGATCTCCAAGAGTAAAGAGGAACAGAACCAAGACGACTGTTTTCAGCAGGGGCATTGGTTCAGAAAGAAATGGCAAAGAACATCAAAATTAAGGTTAAACTAGTGAAAGGAAACATATTTCTCCTGTGGGTGCAGTCTGACAACATAGCTGACTCAGCATCATGATGACTAGCTGTTGCCAAAAACCAGTGCTTCTAATCCAAGTCCTAGAGGATCAGGATGAGAAATCCCATTTCTCTTGCATCCAGCCCAAGTGTCATTTGAAATCATGATGGAACAACTCAGGGAGCTGAGCTGCTCTTAAACCAACTAGAGAAAACAAACAGATTTTGGCTGCGACCCCTCACCTGGCAACGATACTCGAGTCCCAAACTACAGCACTCACGTAACTTTGAAAGAATTCAATATAAATTAACAAACCAAGGAGTACTAAAAGGGATATGTTTGCAGCATCAAAGTTCATCTATTGCTAACAATTTTTGTACAGAACAAGTCACAATAACTGCATTCATGCAGTCTCTGCTTCACCTCAATTAGTCAGTCAGAGTCTACTTCAGTAATTATGAAAATTGCACATGAAAAGTTTTTAAGACAGGAGTTTTAATAGAGAAGTTTTGAGACTATATTATCAGTAATTTTTCCAGTCTACTACCTGCTAAACAAGCTTCTCTCAAATACAGCAATAGTTACCACAACCCAATCAGAATTTAAAACCAAAAAACCCCACAACCTTGAAAAATTGTTGATTCTGTACAACCAGAACAGCCTGTGGGAACAAAGGGCTGCTGTAAACTTGACCTGTACTCGGTTTTTCTTGACAACAAACATGTTTCCCACCAAAATCTGTTTTCCTTTGTGTCCAAATTAGTTTTCACCCCACACACTCAACTCTTGGTGCTTCATTAATCCCTCTGGTCTAATATCTGCCAGGCTACACTGGAAACTGCCCCATATATCTTCATTGTGTTTTTTCCTTTCAACTCATCCTCTAATAGCGTTTCCTTTCCATGACGCTCTCAAATTGCCTTTTTTACTGTAAGGTCTTTCCAGACTTCTGTATGACAATTTCAACAGATCAGTTCTTGTTCTTTTAAAATTTAAGTTTTAAGACTACTATAAAACCAGTACATAACTAACTATGTCGCCACCTGTGACTGTTAGCAAAAAGCTCCTTTTGTTTCCTCATCGTTGTGGTATGATGCAAGAAATGGCTACAGAGCAGAAGCCAGCAAAGCTGCAGTCAGAAGCAGGGATGTAGAGCAACTGGGCAGGGGTGAAAAACTCAAATATTCAGTCACGTTTTCCTTAAGGGAAGGAAGAAAGCTTATGCCAAAAAGAGCTTACTAACAACTAACACTCAGTAACTGGATCCAAGTCCTCCAACTACTAAATTGACTTGGTGTCTTGTGCTTCTGCCCTACTCTCATGAACTTTACAATGCAGTCAGGCACCTTCAGTATGAAAGTCTTCCAGAACACATCTCAAAAACTAAAATTTGTCTTTGACAGACTCTGGAACCAAAATATATTTAATCTGTTACCTGTGGATAAAAGTAGTGTGCAAAACTTTGGTCCCCACCAGAGAAAATTCTCTTTACACAGTAACACTCCTCACTGTCTGAAATAGGAATAAAAAATGAAAAAGGCAATTGTGAAAATGTGAATTTGGATTAAGACACTGCAATCAACATGCAATTAGAAAAAGGTTCCTTTGTTACGTAACCCCACTGAACCAGATCTTCGCAATACAATAGTCCAGGCTATCCTTAACAGAAGTAAACATGGCTCTAAGTTTTATCTCCAGTGCTAACAAAGGACCTAACCCAACGCACAAGTAAGGATGGATTTCCTACAGCAGACATGGACTTTAGGGAATAGAGCACAATGACAATAAACTGTTTGGAAGAAAGTGAACATAGTCCACACTTAGCTTAAATCACAAGATCTGCAAGGGACTATAAAGGAACAGGTATCCAAGCAGTCAATAGGGCAGATGTAGCTTACCTGTGGTTATCGGGCACTGGGTACTGTAGGGAAGCCAGTTTCCTTTCACTGTGAAGGGGCTTTTCCTGTTACTGGTTGTTCCGGTACCTAACTGCCCATTACCTCCGAGTCCAAAAGAATAAATTCTTCCAGATGAAGGAACAAACGCAGTAGTGTGCTGCCTAGGGCAAACAAAATTCAGTAACAAAAACTTAAGCACTGTAGCACGCTTTGTGCAGGCCAGCCTAAGAACTGTGTGGAACAGTGTGTGTTAAAGGTCCCAGTGCATCAACCACCTCGCCGCTCTACTGGCACCGCTCTGCCCCTGGCAGCGCTCCAGCTATACTCCGTTAGGAAATATTCCACTTCCATGGAAAAGTTCCCAGAAGGGAGATGCCAGGTTCTGCCTTGAACCTTTGCTTAGTCACAGTCTGACCTTACTGGTATGTCTCTAGACATTCTGAAATTTGAAGTTTCTACCAGGCTGACTGCATTTCTCCTCCCTTGCTATACTTCTTAAATCTAGACACCCTCTCTCCTATCAGAAGCCTGGGAAAAAAACAGTACTGAATTTGTGTTTACATGGGCCCAATCAATGTCAACCAAATTGCTAGAAAGATAGGTTTACACTTACATATTTTTTAACCTAAACAACAAAGCATTAAAGTATCTTAGAAAATTACATTGCCTCCTTCATTTTGTTGTCTTAGAATTAAACTCTTTGGATAAGAGCATTTTCATGTGTGCTGGTATTTTTTTCAATTTCTTGAGTGCTACTACAATATATACAACACAAGTCATTAGGAACTGAAGTGCTGTACAGTATTAGACGTATTTCACAAAACAAGTTATGTTTCCAAGCTTCACACTTACGCTCACATACCTCCTCAAACACATTTGTTCTTTAACAGGAAATTATAAAATGACAGCAATAAACACTACCTTCACACTGATTATTCACCCTTTCAATTCAGGAAATCAGAGCCTCTCAAATGGAGCTCTTGTACTGAATATTTTAAAAATCCCAGTAAGGTCTCTGAATAACTTTTGTTAGACAGCATCTTGTCTTCCCTAACCACAGAGGGTAAGAAACCCACATCACACTGCAATGCATATGAAGTTTTATACAAAACTAGTTATTGGTAAGACGCACAGTTCTAACACAGAACAGAACTTACCTGCCACAAGTGATTTGGGTGACAACACTTCCCATAAGCTCAAAAACTTTCCTTGGGTTTATCTCATGGCTGGTAGAGTTATGACCCAACTGACCATAGCCTCCAGCTCCAAATGTAAAAACCCCACCTTCCTAAACAAATAAATCATTTGCATTAACATGACAGTACGTCTCAGAACAAGAAACTTTACAGAAATAGGGGTTTAATAAATCTGTCCGATGATTTTGGAACTGTGGGGAAAGGAGAGAAAATATACACGCACAAGAGGGCGCTGAGACACAGCAGGGTCACAAGTTAACTGCTGTTACAAAAATGTGGCACAACCATCCAGTCCCACCTTATCTGTGTTAAAATGCATTCCTGTCATTTCCATATTGTTATACAATAGTCCTACCACTAACTTGTGTCATCATCTTTGTTTTCCTCTTTTCCAGTTTTCTTCATGAACTACAACAGTATACCTTTTCAATGATGTGAGTTTATATACTTTGGCTTTTAAGTTCTGAATACAAATTTTAAAGCAATTACCAAATAGGAAGCTGCCCTCCTCAGGCAGATGATGCAGAGCATGACTGAAGCAGTCAGCTTCATTACTTGAAAGTATAAGAAATTAGGAAAAAAAATCAGCTTTGTTGTAAGGCATGTAATTTGTAAAAGTGTTTTGGATTAATTTCATCAAGATATTACCCAAAAACTTTAATGAAAGAATGTTAAATCAGAAGCAGTTTCATAAGTTATACACCTTACGACAACTTTGAAACTTTCCATTTTCAAATGCTTTGAAATTGTAAAGCTCTTTCGGTCAATTCTGCTCTGCATCAGGGTGGACCTCTGCTGAAAAGCATCATGAAAATGGCAGCATCCACTGAGAAAAATCAACAGCCTCATTCACTGAACCAGGCTAACAAACAGCGACAGGTTTTTCTGAATTCCAGAAGGATGTGAAGAATGCTCACATACACACAGCACTGCCTACAAAAAGATATAAATCAAGACCCCTCATTCCGCCAGGCCTATCAGGCAACAGAAATTGGAGCTATTCAAATGAGAGATAAATAACTGTAGAAAAATCTACACTAAAGTCAGTATCTTAACGGCATCTACACTGGAGAAGTTTGTGGAGGACCATCTCCCATGGGAGGGACCCCCTCAGGAAAGCAGGGGCAAAGAGCCAGGAGGAAGGAGCAGCCAAGACAAGGTGTGAGGAACTGACCACAACGCCCATTCCCTGTAACCCGGTGCCGCTCAAGAAGAGGAGGCAGAGAAGTCGGGTGTGATGTTGAGCACAGAAAGGAAGAGGTGTGGGGAAGGTGGTTAACAACTTGCTTGATATCCCTGTCCTCATCTCAAGCTGCAAGCCTTTCCTTCTATTTTCTCTCCCCCGTCCAGCTGAGGAGAGGGGAGTGCTAGAGCAGCTTGGTGGACACCCGGCCTCCAGCCAGGGTCAGCCCGCCACAACAGCAAACAGAATTTTACTAAAAAAACTTTAAACAGCCACACACATCAGTCCTCCCAGCGCTGAATTTCAAATAAAAATTAACTTGATTTGATCAGCGGTACCAGCAATGCTAGAGGCGTTACAGTCAGAAAACAGCTAATCTCTTTAGGACACGCTAATGCAAATTTCAACGATTGCATGATTTTAATAACGCAACATGCACTGTCATAGCAAAAAGGCTGTATTTTGTATGCCAAATTTCACCATATCTGACAACAATTTAAAACTATTGAAAGATTTCCTATATTTGGCAGGTTTTTTCCAAATATGTAACCGTTCTTCCAGTGTTTCCTCAACTTCATTCGATAAGCTTTGAAGAAATTTCATCATGTAGAATTTTCTATTATTTTCTATTCAGGTAGTATTTTTTTTCTGAAAATACTAAAAATATCAAAGCATAAACATATTTTAAAATATTTTACCTTTGTAAGGGCAGCAGTATGATCCTCTCCACAACATATATGAACAATCTTCTGAGTTCTCAGTGACTTCAGCAGTGTAGGAACATACCTGTCTGAAAGGTTTTATACAGCAGTAGACTGCTTATTTTGAAAATATAAAAAAATCAAGAAAACCAATAGTTTTGCTCATGTATGCTCATTCAGTTCCAGTCAAAAAAGCACTTGATATTTGCTGGTATAATGCAATCATCGTGACTGAGTTTATGTATCTCTGAGATGGAGGTGTTATCACAAGAAAACAGGAAGACTACCACACTGAAATACTAGCCAATCATCTCATTTTCACTAGCACAGGAACACGTGTGAATACAAAAAATCATGAAATCAGATCTGCTACTGGCCATGAGAAAACAAAACAGTTGGTTTGAGCTGTTTGTGTGCTTGATCCATTTAAGTGTTCCTGTAAGCCGGTACGAATTCGTCACAGTACGACCAGACATATAACAGAATAGAACGCTTCATAATTAGGAAGCAGAACGAACTTCCCTCCATCACCAGAACAAATCAGCTGTGTCATCCAGCTGCACAAATGCAGCTTTTGTATATGTTAATACTAATGTCTTAAAATTTGTCAGGTATGGCAAGGTGCCTGGAAGAAGCCCTATCAAGACATAAAAAACAGGGTTTACCAAGCAGTGATGTTTTATAAAAACTGGAGTCGCACCTATTCCAAAGAATACATAGATGCAACCGAAGCCTCTCATGAAAATTTGATTCCTGGAATAGGTGTCTAATTTTCTTACTACATGAACGTGACCAGATTTAAAGTGTTAATTCAGATACGCATTTTAGCTACAACACATTCTTCTTATTTTAAATGGTCTTGAGAACAATGAACCAGTAAGAAAACCTGAATTCATCAAATAAGCTATTGATTATTCTATACGAAACTGTGTATTACAGGAAGGTGATAGCATATACTCCTATCTCAGAGCCCTGTGCATGGATAGCATGAGTGTAATGCAATCCAACTAAGAAAGAAAAAAAAAATGTTGTCTAATCTAACCACTTGCTTAAAACCGTTAATGAGTATCAACACCATAGGTAGAGGAAATTTTGGAAATGGTTAGCTAAAAATTGTGAATGATGATGAGAAGTGGCCCAAGAAAGGCAGATACCCACATGGCAGTAAAACGATGAAGATGCCATAAGTGTGTCTACTAAGGACAAACAGTTTTGATAGGTTACTGGTGCTGTCAAGCAATTTCATCTACCTAAAATTCAGTTCAAGCTGTAACTACTGCACAGTATCTTAATTCAATCACATTCAGAAAATTGAAGTAACAGAAAAATCTAGAACAGAGAAAGAAAACAAGTCAAGCAGGCTCAAATTTCAACATAACACTGTCAGAATTTTCACTACAAACGAGTTCAGGAAAAAAAAGTCTTCCTTATGCAATCTTACATGACATCAGCACTCCCTGACAGTGTGCAAAGGTTTGTTCTGTCTGCTCCTTTTCGAGGAATAGTGCTGCCTTTGGAGGCACAAACCAAGACCTTCAGCATGAAACTGTACCAAAGTAAGGCTTACTTACCATTATCATCATTAAGACCCAGCTGTCCAAATTTGTTGCGTCCCCATCCAAAAATGGCTCCAGAAAGAGTTAGTACAAAGCTATGAGCTCCTCCTGCTGCAATTTGTGCAAATGGGATTCCCAGCAGAGATTTAATAACATGTGGCGAGTTCTGTTTTTTATACTCATAACCTAAGCCCAGCTGGCCATATTTATTTTGTCCCCAGGAAAACACTTCACTTCCTGTTGAATGAGAAAACAAACAAAACCTAAGAAATGCAATCAATATAGTTTAATTACCTAGAGTTTATTCATTGTAAGAAAACTTAAAAAGACCATTACTTCTCAAGTATTTCTGAGTTTCAAAATGCATACAAATGACTGACTGCTGAACTAAGCATTCTTGTATAATCTTGAGTTGGGTTATCACAAAACAAGATGCTGTTACAGTGGGATTTCCACTGCTGCGTGTATTTCTACACAAAGATCTTGCTCAAGTTGCATAATGGACATGCAAAAATTTCCAATTTCCAGTTACAAACCTCAGTTATTCTAACATAGCATAACACACTTCATTTTCACATATAATTTAAGTGACAGTATTTTAAAATACTGCATTAATGATATCATCAACGAAGCACCAAGTTTACAATATTATTTGATGCATTATAAAGAAAAAACATTTTGAAGAATTACAAATCAGAGCTATTTACCTTGTCTCCAAAATGAAACCTTCTGCTGAACAACTGTATTTACCACCCTAGAGATCAATATCTAATCACAAAAATATTTTGCCTTTGCTGACATACATTTCAAACAGTAACGTTACCTTCAAACATGTTTCCATTCCCTCCTACCTCCATCTTCCCAGTAACAGTTTTGTCAAGATGGAAAACAATGAAACCCATTCACTGGGGTATGGATCTCAGTTTTTAATTATTTAAATAACAATAATCAAACCAAACTCAACCAGATCAAAGGCAAAGCCCACCATTTTTAAACAAAATAATCACATGAATGAATCCACCTGATCAATATCCCAGGTACAGGTTTAAAAATATTACAAAGTCTCTCCTCGAAACACCTGATTTAGGTTAAGTTCACCCCATTTTCCTCCCTGCATGGGTCTATTTTTAAGGCCATCACGTGCTACTTAACAAGTATTTCTGCAGGTTCTCTTCCAACTAGGAAAAAAAGAATAATAAGAAAAAAAAACAAAACAAAAACCCCACCAAGCAATTAACCACACTCTGCAGCGAAGGCAAAGAACAGAAACACAGAGCTGAAAATCCATGAACTGACAATAGGATAGTGATGCTGTACTTGAAGCTTGCAACTATTTAAAACACTGAGTTTTAAATTAAACTCCTATTATATTCGTAGACCTTTGACCAACAGAACACTTAACAGCACAATTCTGATACTCTGCAGGCTGTGCTGTTGATACTAACCCAAGTGAAGGGTTACTTGTTAGTCTGTGCCTGCCTGTGTTGAAAACAAAGGAAGCTCCCCAGGTTCTAATGGCGAAGACACCCAGGAATACATCATGGCACAGGCAACACTTACTGTGAGCCCATGAGAAGTCATGTACAGAATTAAAGCACGTATACTCAGTATCAACTATTCAAAGGAAAACAAGCAATCATTTGGCATACAACTAACACCTCCCTCCCCACAGCTCGTTTAGTTCATCTTTTAACCACATATTGTTAAGAAACACTGACAAGCTACAATCTTCCTGCAATTTTTGGTCAGAGTTTCTAAGTTTCCATTAACTCTGTCCAGCAGCCACTTCTCCCAAAAGGAAGTTTTGGCCACAACTCTCCTTTGTCACAATGAAACAAAAAAGCGGTAGATTTAAATGCATATTTAGTTTTGCAGAGAAATACTAATTAGGCATGTAATACTTGTACAGGAGTAAGGCAAGAATATTCTTGTAGCCCCAGTAAAATTTTGAAGACAGATGTTTAAACCTTTCAAAAGGTGGGTTATAACCTGACGTTACATTTTAACTGTAGAAGCACCAATCAAATAGTGCCTTTGCAAGAGAAAAGCAGCCAAGGAAGTCCTTGCCCACAGGCCTCAGCAGCTCAGAAGTTACAGGTTAAAACAGACCAGTGACAAAGCAGCATGCCAGCGGGATGAGAAAGAAATGAGACCAGAGAAAAAAAAAAAGAGAGAAACAAAAATTAACTTAGAAAGGAAGTTACATGAAAGCAAGATGATAAAAAGAGACAGAGTAAGGAAAAAAGTAGAATAACACAACATTTTTTTGTATAGTTATTTTTTAAATGCAACCTTCTATCACACTTCCCCTAACAATCTGAAATCCCATCTGTGTTAAGTGGTAGCGTAGGTTTGTTTTTTTTTAAAAAAAAAAATCCTGCTAAAGACGGACGAAACAAATGTTGAAACCTTTAGAATTACCCGGCAAGAAATAACAAAAAAAGTCAGAATATTTTGGCTTACCTTTTGAGAGTGCTAGTGAGTGATAATAACCACAAGCAACTTGAACAATCTGGATCTCTGATAAGCTTTTAATATTTCTATTGGGGTAAGAAAATAGACAAAAATAATTAGGCTAGTAGGTCACATTATGAAATATAATACCATGCCAAAATTTAACATACACTGCAGCATATATGAAACTAATACCCTAACTTTAATCAGAAGCTATTTAGCAAAGTTTTACGTGAAAACTGTTTCTTTTTCAATACTTTCAAGGGCAGGTTCTGTCTTATTTTCAAATTAATAAGGTCAGTAAAAGATTATAATGAAGCATTAGGGAGGTTCATGTAATAGGAAGGAGATATCACGTAGCTGAAAGGAGGAAATTAACACCAGACACAAGAAAACAATTCTTACTTCATAGACATCAAACAAAAATAAGGGTTTACAATCATTCTTCATATCAATATTAAAGATTACATTACTCTCTGTTAAAACCTCAACACTCAATTTTTCACCTCTACCAACGTTAACTAAAATCTACACCTCAGTTTACAGAACTATTAAGTATTACACAATACTACAAATTGGAAATATGTACAAAGGTGCATTAAATCTTGTCTGCTTTCAACTTTCTATGAGAAAACCAGGAGATTTTAAGAGCCCTATACACTTTTAAATTTGATACAGAAATAAAAACCTTTGAGTTAGTTATTTATATCTTTCCTCACAGATAGCCAGGATAAAGTTATAGATTACTTATGTCCCGAGGAACTGTTCCTTTCATGTGTCTTTTTCCTAAGCAAAAAACAGAATTAGAAAAGAAAACCTCCAGGTTGCAAACATACAAACTTAACGGAACTGTCTGTTGTGGTTTCAGTAAACCTATTCATCACAGTAAAAATGGGGAGTCCAGCTAGCTGGAATGCTTACAGCATTCTGAAAATAAGCAATTGAATCTGGCTAGCCTTCACTTTTATAACTCGAAGATGTATTATCTCATCACACCTAAAAAACTTGAAGGTGAAAACTGGTGCACAAGGAGAAAATCACAAACATACCCTCTTCAAACTCAGTCCCACAATCAGCTTTGAAAGTTTAAGACTGTATCTCTCCAACTTCTCTGAAATGGCAGTTATCAATCTCTATTTACATTCTTGAAATATTTATCCTACTTTTCCAACTCTCACTCTTACTAGATGAGCATTAAAGGAAAAAAAAAAAATCACGAAGCCAACTGAACAAACCAACCCAAGCAAACCTGCAACACACTTCTCATGTGAGGTGACTTTTTGAGAAAGGAAACTGTCTTCAGCATGCAAGTGCTGTAGCTAAAATGTAACTAAAAACACACATGAGAAAGTGCAACAGCAGAATAGCTTCACCAATGTGATTTAAGTAGTTTTTCTTTTTAAAAAAATTAACTTATCATATACTAATAATTTTTAACCTGGGCACTCTGACGCATTCCTCTGTTCCCGGCAAGCCAAGCTGTCCATCAGTAGCCAGACCCCAAGCATAGACCTGACCCTTGTCATTTAATGCAAGCGTGTGGGCTTCTCCACATGACACAGCAACAATATTTTGGGCATCCAGGGCACCTACATGCTCTAAAAAATAAAAAGGAAGTTAGTTGTTTAAAAAAAAAAAGCTATTAACAAGCTAGTGTTGCTCAAAACCGCTAATACTCGGTACTAAGGTATAACGTGGAAATGGCGCAGAAGCAAGCCCAGAAGTCTGCCAAAACATCCTTTACTTAAAATTACAAGCATGCTATTCTAGGAGAAGTAAGCTAAATTTGACACTCCAAAGTCACCAAACAGCAACGGTATCTGGAGCAATATACAGGAGTGCACAAAAACTGCAGCTTGATCATAACGGTTCCCTGAATCTCACCATCTGAAAATGAGTGCAGAAACTCAATTAACATTAAGGTCAAAGAGATTATTGTCAAATGACTACATGTGTAGACATTATGTAAGAGGAAAACATTCCACCACAGCAAATTAAATTCACCTATTCATTTTTAACAAAAAAGCCCGCAAAACAAGGCAAGGCAAATTAAAGACTAAAGCTCCTGATTTCGCAATGAGCTATACAACGTCCTCTTTTTAAAGCAAAATAGTGTAGAATGAGATCCTAAAGAGTCATTTTTCTAGATATACAGTGCATGCCTCTGAAAAGAAAACACTTAAATAGCCATGATTTTTTCCCAGCAGCCTGCAGCAATACCTTTAAATTCATTTGGAAAAACATTGTTTTCCTGCTTCAGATTTGTTAACAGAAGTCTTAACGTTTTCATTTCAGCAACAGCAACGTGGACAAATATCATCAAGGCAGGTCATTAAGGACAGAATTTTCCCCTTAAGTAAGAGCCTGCTTGGACATTTTATGCCCAGTTTTCAAATATCTAAGTTTGAAATGTTCTCTTCCTGCCCAAGAATTGCTACTGAAAAAGCCTGTGTAACACCAACGCAACACGCGCTGTAAACAAGTCCATTTCAAAACAGTAGCTAACTATCTGCAACATTTCGGGGCGCTCAGTTTCCAAAATATAGAAGCACAGGCAGCAGACCTAAATTCATGTTTTTAACAGTAAGCCTCATTAAAGAGGTTACCATTCCAATTCAGCCCACTATGGCCTCCGCAGCTCTGCCAATGGAAGAGGTCATGTAAGTGCTCTCCAGTTCGGGCACTGGCACACAGATTAGCTCAGACTATCTTCACCAGCTGCCAAACTAGCCAGGCTGACTTTGCCTAATATGGATTATGGAACACAATCTCTATGGCAAACAGAGCTCTGTGCAGAGTGAAGAGAGAAGGCACAGCTAAGCAGTGCCGCTGGTGACACAGAGGTGGTAAAGACATGCAGTCAGGGACAAAGCTATCTTTGGTTAGCAGAAAGACAGTCAAAAGAGAGCATCCACCCGTTTTTAAAAAGATACTGAGCCTCTGTAGAGCGTGCAAGTAAAGTTATCCCAACGTGCTGACTTCACGCCAGAACATTCGACAGTACTGTCAGTAACCTCCGGCTGAAAGAAAATTAGGACGACACTGCAATCCTCATGCCTTCTGTGTCTGAGCATGTTAAAAAAAAAGACGTATAGTAGGTGTTTGTCCATCACACATGAAAGCTCATACAAGGCTTTTTAAAATACCAAAACTTGTAAGTCAGGTATTTTTGTTGTAACTTTTAGATTCAAAAGACAATTCAGCATCATTTTCAAAGCGGGTAACAAGCATTCAGAATAAGTACGACAAGTTGCATTTCTAGTCATGCTCATGAAGCAAATGTTTGCGCAGGATTAAGGTTTATCAGTTTTAATATCCATCTACTATTTCCCAATAGAAGTTCAAATTAGCTTCAGAAAGTTACACATCAACTACACAAAAAAATCTTTACTTGGCACCAAACCTGGAATTCTGAAGGAGAACTACTAAAATATTGCATAATGTCTTATTTCCATCTGAAATATTTGTTACCAATTACTATACCAAGTAACTTGTAAAACTGCTATGGCAGTGATCAGAATAAACTGTTACTAAGCCTTTTCGGTTTGCTTATGTTGTGCTCCAAGTCCTGTCAGCAGCACTGTTCCGTATTTCTCAGCAGCACGCAGACATGACTCACATGCACAGCCCTGAAAGGAGCCCATGTGCGCACTCCTCTGCAGTCCCTGCAAGATGTTTACCCGCTTCTGCTACAGAACCGCACTAGCAGGAGCCAGAAACATGTACGTAACATACATAGGAAGAAAAAAAGCCTAAAGAAGTTTTACACTGCATCCTCTGGGCTTTTCCAAAACCTCTTCCTATAGCACTGTGTACACTGAAAAGTCTTTTATCAAAAGCCTCAGTTTTAGTTCTCATTTTAGTTCTTCAAAAAATAAAATTGAGAACACTGCTTCAATCAGACCTGCTCTACATCACGCATTAGACTATTAAATCCACACAGCACGTTTCCCAACTACGGTATGCCAACTATTCGTTCCTACTGTATTCCAGAAGCCAAACCCATACATACAGTACAATGCTAATGCATGTATTAAAGCAGGTCACCTCCCCTTGAAATTAAAAGCAGCCACTTCATCTCCCAAGCCTTAGGTAAGGTGACGCCACGCTGGAAATAAAAAATACTGGCACTGCCCAGCTGCAGGGCAGGCAAAAATATGGGGTAAGGCCACATTTCACAGTTGGTTGTTTCCAACTCTCACAAGACGCGATCAAAGCAAAGGCACGATTTTCATCTTGAAAAAACTACTGCGCATACAATTCAGCACGTGTACGGACACTACCGATGTTAGGTTTGATGTAGCATAATGGAACAAAAAAGAAGAATAAAATAAAAAAACATGTGCAACTGCACGTACTCTCCACAATTCAGTACTTCTAAACTTACCCGGTCTTTTCCTGGCTTTTTCATGGCCTAGTTGTCCTAGATCATTGCATCCACAGGTATAAACAGTCCCATCATCCAGGACAAAAACAGTATGTCTCAGTCCACATCCTACATCTCT
The DNA here is from genome assembly GCF_000703405.1 of Apaloderma vittatum. Classification (NCBI taxonomy): domain Eukaryota; kingdom Metazoa; phylum Chordata; class Aves; order Trogoniformes; family Trogonidae; genus Apaloderma; species Apaloderma vittatum. The sequence continues at coordinate 34,039 of NW_009702498.1, forward strand.
GACCCTTTTATTTAAGAAAAAGTCACTTTTTCTGGGTTCTAAAACAATCTCTTCATCAATTCCACCCAATCCAAGCTGTCCAAAAGATGCATTTCCCCAGCACAACATGTTTACACTTCTCTTGGTCACAGAGATCTTCCAACTTCACTTTTCTAGAAAATATCCCTTCTGTGTAGCTGTTAAAAAAAAAAAAAGAGGGAAAATATACTTCAGTATTGTCCCTACTATTTATGTTACTTAATATTTAGCATGTAATCCAAAAGTTCACTTCCTCTATACCAAAATATTGAAACACCGAACAACTTTTAAGAGTGCAATTACTTTCTTGGATGGTGTTTATACCAAATCTGCAGTAAAAAGCTCTCCTTCCTATTTCAGATACGACTTTAAAGATGTGCAGGTCCTCAGTTTTATAAAACTCTGTTTCAAAAATTTAAAATTTGATTCTTTGCAAAAATTCTCTAATCCCTAGTCCAGATCTACAAAAATGGCAGTCACAGCCAATTCCAGCCAGTGGAAACAAGCTTAAATATCTTGTAAGGGGACAGTACAGGGTAGTTTCTTTACCCAAGGAGCTGCATGACTCTAGAAAGTGCTGCTTACAGCTTCAGAATCATCCCCCAAACCACTTTGACTCATAGTTTGGAAAAAAAATGGTCAGCTCTGATCACTCACAGTTATGCAATACAAAGAATACGATGTGTCAATCACTGCACTCAAACAACGATGAGTCAACTGAACTTACAATCTGCAAGAAAATAAATAGCTGAAACTCCAGTCCCCAATCTCGCATTTCCATCAACACAGGCGACAGCTTCAGAGTTACCCTGCAGGAACAGGTGGCCACGGATACCATCTCCCCCACGCAAGCCCCCACCCCTAATGCCCAAATTGCAATTACCAGTATTTGTGCTGGCAGACTCTGCGCCTGCTTGGAAAGGAAACAAACCTACACTTCTCCTTCATTTTCAGTATTGCAGACAGTGAAGAATTTATGACAGTGTTATCACTACTACTCATACTACACTTTGCGACACTGAGTTTCTCCATGTTTTCAGAGCAATTTAAAAATCAATGCAATACAGTGTAGAATTGCTGTAAATTTTTATCCGTGACCATTATTTGGAAGACAGCATGAATAACAGCAAGTGGAATACAATGCACTACAAATGCATTCAGCCTTATATGCTGCAGGGTCATAACATGTATAAAACACTCAGGTATAAAACTGCTCAGAGAAACAAGCCACCAGTTAGCACCCAAGTGTTACATAAACCAAAGAAGGGCAGAATTCTTGCCAGCACAACAGGATGAACTATATTTTTTCTCTCCAAAAATCAAAAATGCAGCAAACGATGCTTATTTCTGAATCTCATAAAAAACAGTAACAAGAAAAACAACGAAAAAAAAAATTCCAGCCAAACAGCTTAAAATATATTGCATTCTGTTTACCTATCTCAGGAGAAGATGCATGATCAAATATTTCTCTAGCTATATCCTACCACATTTAGAAGGGGACTTCGAAACGTGGACGCTTTCAGTTAGGCCATAGCTATGCAACAGCAAATGTCACACATCTGTCGCAGTGCCTGCCATGCGAGCTTCGACCTGCAACACAAGAAGTTAGAAAAGATGTATGATGGGAGTGCTTCAAGACTTGGGTAGTCAGGATCTGTCTCCATCGCCACTGGGGCAAAAAGAAGAAAAGTTCTCCTTTCTACCGAAACAGACACGTATTTCCATAGGAAGTGGGGGCTCTTGGTTTGGGTTTGTCTTTTTTTCTTTAATTTTAGGAGTTGGTAGCCAAGAAAGCTTTGTTCGTACTTTGGTCTCAAGCCGCAGCAG
>NW_009702499.1:0-1515 GCF_000703405.1 Apaloderma vittatum
ATCAGGTGCTTTTATTTGGTGCCCGATTTTTACAGGCCCGATGGAGGGGGGGGGCTCCGAATTCCCGCTGCTGCGCCCCAGGGTTTAAGTGCTCCTGCCCTGCATCGACTGTTTCAGACAGTCGAGCTTTATTTTCAGTGCTGCGGAGCTGGGAAAGTTCAACAACCGGATCCTAAAGTGGCAGTCTTGTCCCTGTGCTGGGCAAGCCCCTGTCTGTCCAGCAGTGACTCGTGTTTCTAGCGTGCATTTTAAATTTTACCAGTGCCAGATGTGCCAGAGGTTCTCTCTGCATTAAAAGTTCGTTAATACCCATTTCCTCCCTTACCCTGTGCAGCTGGCTCTGGATATCGACAAGGACGCCGACGAACAGAACCGTTACCTGGATGGCATGGTAAGGAGGCAATGTAAAAAAATGGTGATTTCTTTTGAGCTGTCTCTCAGCAGTTTCCATAACTGTGGTTTAGTAGCAGTTCCAAGCGAGCAGATGAAGTTAGATCCTAGAGGCTGGGGTTGATGTCGCTAAACCCATATAAATCTGTTCCTCACCCGAGACACAGCCTGCCTGTCAGGACTTTGGGGTTCGCTGCTGCCTTGGAAGAAGCGAAGCTGACGCTCTGGGTCCACTCGGGATGCTTCTGTCACTGTCAGACACACAACACCCAGTAAAACCAAAACTGCGACCCAGAGTAATCTGCCTCTTAAGCTCAGGGTGCAGAGGCCAGACCAGCATGTTCCCTGTGTCAGGGAGAGGAGTCACCTGCTGAGGCTTTTTAGGAGAAAGGTAACTTGTTACCTGGATTGTGAGAGGAAGAGAATCCAGCTTGGAGATGCGAGTTGATCAGCACGGTAACACGGGTGCTCGGGGAGCGTTTTCTGCCTGTGCTGGATGCCGGAGAGCTGGCACGCGGAAGTGAGAGAAAATGTAATTGTAGTGTTGGAACCAGTTGAGTCAAAGGTGCGAGCTCAGCTTGGAAGCATAACGTGTACACTGACAGCGTTGGAGTGTCTGAAATGGATATTTGTGCAGCCTAAAAATTAGGAGAATGGAGAATCAGAATAAAAAAGAGTCATGGCAGAAGACCTTACAGGAGAAGGCCTCAGTCGGCATGAAATTGTGCTTCTACAGAGAAGGTTTTGAAGCGTTTCAGGAGCAACACAAGCAGAAGTTTTGAGTAGTTTGTGTTTAAGGAAAGCAGACGAGGAGTCAGAATGAAAATGCCTAGACTGCACTAATGTGAGGATTGTTTGCCAGGCTCTGGCAGAGGCAAAGCACCTTCCGAGAGACGGGCAGCGGCCGTGTCGCTCCCTGGGCAGGTGGCTTTTAGCCAGAAGTGGGAGACTCTTCAGGGACACCTTCATCCGTTAATAATGCCTCCATTATAAACATTATAAAATGCCTCTTCATTTTCTTTCCTGTTCAGGATTCAGATTTTCTGAGTGTGACCGGCCTGCTAACGGGCAGCGTGAAGCGTTTCTCCACCATGACACGGTCCGGGAGGGATAATCGCAAGCTGC
>NW_009702499.1:1546-3301 GCF_000703405.1 Apaloderma vittatum
TCAGCAGGACTGATCATTGTTTTCTTCATCCTCTACTATCTCGTGTCCAAAGCAGGGACTTGAGCTCCTTATTCTGCAAGTTTTATAGAACCAAAAATAATGCCGACTGACAGCCCTGATCGGCACCTGTCTCAGTCTGCCCCGTGGGGCAGTCTCTGAGATGTTCCGGACAGACCTTCCAAGTAATTTGTCTTCCCACCTGCTTCGTGTCATTGTTCTGGCTGGTCTCAGACATCTCTTCATAAAATGAGTATATTTGATTCTAACTGAATTTTCATGTATAACACAATTTTGATATTGATAAATGCTCACGCCTTTACCTCTTGCCTTGTTGTCCGTGTCTCGCGGTCGATTTTTAAGGGCTGCTTTTGTGTTACCCCCCTTGCTGACCGTCGGCACTAGGCTTGTGAGGAGATGCGGCTGACACACCCACAGACTTGTCGGTCACTCAGAAGTTTTAACAAAGCAGCCGAGCTTTGGAAGCTGGAGAGTTTAGGATGCTGATTTACGAGATTTGGAAGCACGAATGTGTGATTTACATTCCAGTGTGGCCGCTCCAGTGTGGTCTCAGTTTCCCCCTGACTTGGAGACCCGTTCATGTCCTTGGTGTCCCTGTGATGGAATGAAATCTGTAGTGCTTTGAAATGAAATTAGCAGATCTGGACCCTGGGACTCCGTAATTGTTGCAGAGGAGCAAGACTTTACATAAATGCTTGGTCTTCTTTATCTTCCTTCTGGGTGAAGCTGGCGATGAACCCTACAAGAAAGGAGAGCCAAACGCCGTGAGCCCCCTTTCCCCCACAGCTGAATTATTTAGCTCTGCCTGTACTTGAAGTGAGAGTGGTAACTTCAAAAATACCGTGCCTGTTGGGAGAAAGAGAAAAGAATTAAAGATTAAATGCTCTTCCTCTCTTCAGACAATCCTTCCTGTTCCCAAAGCAGCTGCGCAGAGCTGCTGTGCTCCATCTCGTCTGTTTTCTGCACCAACTGCTCGCGTGTGCTGGTCCTCCTTGTTGGAACTCTTTGCTTAATTGCTTCTCTGATCTTCCTGTGACGACCACCTCTGCAGCACTGAAGAACTCCTCCCTGATTGTACAGCCTCTCTCCTCCCCAGCAAGCTGATAGTCATCATCGGCCATGCCCTGGGACCTGGCACGAATCCCTTCTCCTCAGACCAGCCCAGGGCCAGCTCTGTCCATGGGCTGTGCGGCCCTTTGACCCAGCTGTCCCAAACTGCGACAAAATACCACCCTGACTGGATTAGGCATCACTTTTTTTTCACATTTGGGGAAAAACGTGCAGGGAAGGCGAGTAGAAAGGAGGCAGCAATGATTTTCTCTGGTTCTTCATCCTGCTTTTCTGGTTGGGATGTGGCAGCTCCGAACTCTTTCTGCTTGGAAGAACGATGGGTGAACTGATGGACTTTGTTTTCTGAAGCAGATGGCCTCTGATGGAGGGCCACTGGAACGGCTTGGGCTTCCTAACAGCGGTGCTTTGGGTTTGCTTTTACTGTTGTTAATAAAGCTCTGGTTTTAGAACTTTTTTGCTCAAGTGTTGGTTTGTGGGGGTTTTTTTTTGGGCTTACGTGTCAGCAAGGGTAAATACCAAGATGAAATCACTCCCGTTTTCTACTTGAACTGTAGAGAACCTGCTGCCTCAGAGCTCGATGTCAGTGTTCTCCCAGGAAATGGCACATCTCGGTGAGCTGGAACACAGGGGCTGGCTGGCGGGGAGCAGGTCCTCGTTGCCCTGTGC
>NW_009702499.1:3506-3765 GCF_000703405.1 Apaloderma vittatum
GGGGGTGGCTTCACAAACCAGGAACCAGAGCTGTGCTGTGACCTGCTCTCAGCGTGGCTCTGCAGGGCCACCTCAAGGTGCATCTCCCGTCGTTGCAGGGACCCATCGCACCCAACGCCCCCCCAGGGCGTTTTGCCTCCCGGTGAGCAGCCCCAGCGCCTAGTTTAGTGCCCACTGAGGTTTTCAGTCCCCACTTCTATGGTTTGGGACCCTTACGGGCTCCCTTTCTTGTCTGTTGCTGCTTCAGCTCAGCTCCTGC
>NW_009702499.1:4912-5334 GCF_000703405.1 Apaloderma vittatum
TGGCACAGGGACATGGGGGCTTCTTCAGCTGGGATTCTTCCAGTGCAGCGTGGGCACATGGGTGACAGGAGGAACACCCCTGTCCTGACTGCCACTCCCAAGCCTGGACACACGGGACAGTGGGGCACAGGGGACACGTGGCACAGGGGATGGGGACACCCTTGGCCTGGCTGTTGGAAGCACAGGGACACCCTGGCCCTGGTCATCTGCTGCAGGGACCCCCCCGAGTCCAGACATGTAAGAGGGACACCCTTATGCTGGTGATCACCTCCTGGGGACCCCCTGGGCCTTAACACCTGGATCTTGGGGACACCAGGGACACGTGGCAGCCAGGAAGCTGGGCAGTTTAGGGGCCCTGGGGACAGGGGAGCCTTGGGATGCCCCTGGGGCCTCACCTTGTTGAACTCGACAGGGCTGAAAAT
>NW_009702499.1:5448-5693 GCF_000703405.1 Apaloderma vittatum
GACACGGGGGCTGTCAGGAGACCCGGGGAGGGAGACACAGATGGTCAGAGGGCGCAGGGACGGTTTGGGGAAACAGAGGCAAGGGAACGTGAGGATGGGTGCTGGATGTGGGGACAGTCGGCGAGCACGGGGATGGTCAAGGACATGGAGAGACGAGACAACCGTGGGACGAAAGCCCAGGGGACACCGGGACAGTCGGGGGGAGCACAGGGACAGCTGGGACAAGTCGGATCATTGGGGAATAA
>NW_009702500.1:0-22432 GCF_000703405.1 Apaloderma vittatum
TTCATCATTCTAAAAATGTAGCACAGCAGTATTTGCAGTCTCCCTTTTCCATGCTCATTTTCACTCTTGCTATAACGGTTAACACACTGACTTTATCTTGACACCAGCACGACTGCAAAGTACCTGTGAATATGTATGGCAAAAAAATATACTCTGAAAAGCACAGGTTATCTGATATCAGCAGAGCACCCAGGCTATGCTTTCAACCACTAGAAAATGGCAGTCTGTGGGATACTTGCATGGAAACAGAAATATTCAGACACAGAACGAAAGCACGTACAAAAGACAGAGAAGGAAAAAAGAGAAAGAAACACAAAGCCTTTTTCCACTCTTCACTGTGAACACTGAGCCTGAGGAGCATGCAGCACTTGGAGCAGAACAGGCTCACAGCTCAAAGAGACAGCACCAGCTGCTCCGTGCCCTCACCATTCAGCACATCTCATGCAGATGAAGAATCCGATAGCACGAGCCTAACAAATCCATACGGAATGACAGCCACATCATTTTCTCCCATGTAGTTTTCTGTTAAAGTCAGCTGACACACTGAGAAACCTCCACACATTCTACCCACAATTATAGATTTTTATTTTTTTAATACCAGCTTTTTCTTGGACACTGTGAAGCTTCTCTTTCATACCTTTATTGTCATAAACAATCTCCACTCACATGAGTATTCTCATGGAGACCAACATCTCATTCAGCAGTGCCAAGAGTGTACCCCTCTAGTATGACACAACATCAAATAGCTTGACAGTTTCTTTCCTTTTGTCTGAGAAAACAAAACAAACAAACAAAAAAACTTAAACCCAAAACTACTCCCTTTGCGCTTTAAGGTACAGTGTAATTTCAGATGCTTGGAGTTTTATTTTTAATTAAGCATTAAAATATGATCAAGGCAACATCAAAGCAAAAAAATACTGTTTAAAATGTTTCCAAAGAGAATTATTTTGAATGTATGGTTGTGCTCTAAGTTTTGACATGAAGTTTTTGTCCATTTCTCTCTTCCTTAAGCAGCAATGCCGGTGTGTTCATGATCCACAGCTCTTGATGGAGAAGGTCCATAAAATTAGATCTGAAAGTCTCACAGTTCATCACTCACACACAACACCACAACTGCCACTGACAATCATGCCTTTACCGCAAGCAGCTTGGAGCTGTCATTATACATGGCAATAAAGGAAAAGACTCCAAAGTACGAGAAAGCACAGGTAGAAAAGGAGGAAGTGGTACACATTTCATCTCACGCAAACACTTAAAACCACAACATAAAAATTAGAAATCTTCAAAGCAGTTGGATGTAGGAACTGAGCTGAGTTAGCTCTGGTCCCAGCTGAGCTGAACCTCTTCCACACCCTGTCTGCCAGTTGGGTGTCCTACACCACTGAGATAAACAGTACTTGTTTCAAAAAATAGATCTGCATGACAAGGAGGCTCTAGGTCACCATCAAGCCAGCTGCAGACAGCGTTTCAAAATTTCACAGAGCTCACCTTGCATTTTTGGGAAAGGCTGCTTTCAAGTTACAGGTCACTCAAGAAATAGCAGAAGGGGGTTTTTTATTACTATTTATTAACCACAACTTATCTGGTCAACCTGCTCCAGTATATCAACACTCTCACAGAACAGAATTTGTTCCTCACATCTAATTAAATCTACCCTTTTGCAGTTAAAAGCCCTTACCTCTCGTCCTACCACTACCTGTCCTTGTAAAACATTCCTGCGTTTCTTTCCTGTGAGTCCCCTTCAGGTATGGGAAGGCTGCTGTAGGGTCTCCCCAGAGCCTTCTCTTCTCCAGGCTGAACAACCCAAACTCTCTCAGCCTGTCTTCATAGCAGAGAGGCTCCAGGCCTCCGATGATCTTAGTGGTCCTCCTTGAAACTCAGGTCCATGTCCTTCTTAATGTGTGCCCCAGAGCAGTACTCCAGGTGCAGAGCAGAGGAAGAATCAACTAATCAACTCCTTCCACCTGCTGGCCATGCTTCTTTTGATGCAGCCCAAGACATGGTGGGCCTTCTGAGCTGCAAGCACCTGTTCCAGGTCACATTCAACTTCTCATCAACCAGCACTCCAAAGTTGTCCTCACGTTGTGCCAGGAAAGACTAAGACTGGACATTACGAAAAATTTCTTCACCGAAAGGCCTGTCAAGCATTGGAAGAGGCTGCCCAGGGAGGTGATTGAGTCATCATTCCTGAAGATACTAAAAAGTTGTGTAGATGAGGTGCTTAAGGATGTGGTTTAGTGGTGGACTTGGTAGTGCTAAGTCAAGACTTGATCTTAAAGGTTTTTTCCAACCTAAACAATTCTGCGTTTCTATTCCAGGATTTTAAGTCCTTCTCTGCAGGGCTGTTCTCAATCTACTCACTGCCCAGCCTACATTTGTGCTTGGGATTGTCCCAGCCCAGGTGCAGGACCTTACACTTGGCCTTGTTGAACTTCATGAGGTGTGCACAGACCCACCCCTCAAGCCTGTCAGGGTCCCTCTGCATGGGATCCCTTCCCACTAGCGTGCCAACTCCACCACGGGGCTTGGTGGCATCAGCGACCTTACTGAGGATCTGCTCCATCCCACTGCCCACGCCATCAACAAAGACATTTAAACAGCGCTGGTGTCAGTACCTTTCATTGCGAAGCTGTTTATTGGTGTCAATATCCCTATCAAGAAGTGCTAGTAATAAATGGTCTAGTTTAATGACACATAGCTCAGTTCTCTCCTCGTAGATAGGAAAGGACACAAAGAAATCAAGCCTGTTCCTTCTGATCATCTGCACAGTGACTCCAAAATCAGCAAGAGATTTGGAGCAGGAAATTGGCTGAAGTAGTTGTAGCTCAGCCATGCACATCAGCGTACCATCTGGGAGCTAGAATCCAGAATAATACTATGAAATCAGCCAACTCAGTCCCACTGTATGCTGCTAAATTATTTTATTCCATCTTAAACTTGAGATAGTATCCACACATAGTCTGTTTAAAGACCACCCCACCCTCATTTACAAGACACACTCTCCTTGTATCATGAAATCTTCACTTGTTTATGGTCTGGGTACTGAATTTAATAAAAACAAACAAACACAAAGCAAAAGAAAATTCTTCACATTTTCAATATGATCAGAACAAGCTCTTGAAAGATCAACTGCACAAAAGAAAAGATAACACTCCTGTATACAGGCTGCAACATGAGATAAGCTTGCATACACATGGCTATGACAGAAATTCTCAAAGTGTTTTTAAAGTGCAAAAGGAACATCTGGTATCCCTGAAGTTAAAAGACTATTGGTAATTTTAATAAGCAGTGCTTAAAACCATTTGCGGATTTTCTTCCACCTAAAAACATCGAGGTAGTGGCTTTCAACTGATACGAAATTTAGTCAGTGACTTCCCTCTGTAAATTATTTTTTTTACTAATTTGACAAATCAGGTAAATTATATGTACTTATATTTGTTGAACCAGCTGGATACAGCTCCAGATTACTTCAGTGGACACTTCTATCTGCTCTTGAAAAACACCGCAATAACCTTACCTGCACATTCTGGGCTCTAACACAGACACACTAGGCTATGTTAGCGATAAAATACAATTCAGATCTTTTTGCAAATCTAAGTAAATTAGAGAATTTATATTACATTGTACAGATTACTGCTTTACAGTAGATAATGCACAATCTCTTCTTTGCTGTGTGCAAAGTAGAAAGGATCAGACATGAAAATATCAGTCACAATTCACATTTGACTTCAAATTAACTATCTAGAAACTAAGCTCTGTACTGCAACTCTAAAAGAAATAAGAAAAATAAAGACGGTGCCAAAAGTAGTTTTCAACTGTTCACAACATGTACCTAGGGCAGTGTATCTGAGTCTCTGTATCCGAGTTAGACATACATACTGATTTGGACAGACAGATGTCTGCCCTGTGACAGGAAGCATTCCATTTTGATGTGCTAATTTCCCATCAGACTGCAGGAAGAGTGCAGACAGTCAGCTCAGCAGGGCGAAGCTTGGTCCCATCCCTGTCAATACATCTTTCATGGAGTTAAAACCAGAACTTTGGGTGCCCTTTTTATTAAAAAATGAATTCTTAACAGTTCCACGACAGTGCAGATTACACAACTATAGAATCATAGAATGTTCGGGGTTGGAAGAGACCTCAAAAGATCATCTAGTCCAACCTCCCTGCCACAGCAGGATCACCTACAGTAGGTCACACAGGAACACATTCAGGTGGGTTTTGAATGTCTCCAGAGAAGGAGACTCCACAACCTCCCTGGGCAGCCTGTTCTGGGACACAGAAATTAGTTATCAAGGCTTCTAACACTCTTATCTCAACAGTAAAATGCTATCCCATCCCTACCACAGTCAAACCAAAGTCACGTGGGACTCAGGCTGGCTGCAGCAAAAGAGAGTTAACAGGACAAACAGCAAGACTTGCTTCATTTTAACCGTCAGGCTATTTCATCTAACACAAACGTTGTACACGTGTGATTTGGTAACTGGTTATGCTACACAGAAAAATATTTGCTCAGAAAACGCATTATATCCGCTTGTTAAGAATAAAGCCTACTTCTCTTTCAGTGCTGTGCAAAGATTTATTCTGCATCACTCCTGGCTTCTCAACACAAGCAAACGGCAAGCTGAGCGCCATGCCCCATTTTAATCACTTGCTCTCCTCATGCCGTGCATTCCAGAGGACCTTAAAAACTAGATGACACTCACGTGGAGTTTTAAAAACTTCAATTTCAACAGGTTCTGGCAGGCTCCTCAGTACCTTAAGGAGCAGGCTGGCAAAAAAATGGTCATTCTCAATCCTTGCAGTGAAGTCGCCAAAAGCAACATAATCAAACCGCAAAGGCAAATATAACGTCCTTTTCTCTTTAATGGCCTATCTCAGAAATCACTTGTTTACCATTTGCCTTGACTAGTAAACTGCAATGACAATCTTTCATGGCTTCTTTCCACCATACAAAAGTTAGTGTTTGTAGTTGGGAGTGAACTGGCTGGAAACATTGCATTAAACTGACTGCATGCACCAGCGCCTTCAAGAAGAACCGTATTTGGCATTAGGGCACAGCTGCCGCTCATATTTACCAGGATTTTGCACACTTACCAAGTGCTGCACCAGCACAGCATTGTCAGAGGTAAAATTCTATTGAGGCAGAGGTGAAGGTTTAAAAGGGACACATTCATCTGTCCTGTCCCCAGACAAATCCCTTCTCGAGTCATTCCTGTTCCTCCTGGATTTTCAGCACCCTCTTCTACCCACTACCACTTTTAGCCACAGGCTGAACAGCTGCCATACGCTGCTCTGTCTAGGACCAGGCTTGGCCCACCCTGGGAATACTCCTGTGGGATCAAAAAGCCATACAGTAAGACAACACAAAATCAGCATTCTGCACTGCAAAGCCTGTTCAGCTGCTGAAACTTCAGCCCTCCAGCAACAACCAATCCACAAGCGCTACTTCAGCCTGATCGCTGACAAACCCTTGGTAATACACAGCGAGAAATGAAGTGCTAATAATTAATCTGTCAAGGTAATTGAAAAGAGACAAGGTTAACATGGACATGAGATTATCCTGGAATCAGTTGCTGCCAGCACATCCACTTTGGGGAAACTTACAGTAAGAAGGGATGAATGTCTTTTACTTTGTGTGGAGCTAAACATGCAGATAGTTGAATGAACTCTTTGAGTCCTGAAGCTATCTCAAATTGTCACGCCTTGTAAAAAAGTTACATGTTTTTTCAGCTAAATATCTCGTCAAAATCCAGTGACAGCTCTTCCCAAAGGAAAGCAGTCAGCCTTTCCAAGCTGCATTAATCTGGCTGAGCTGCCACAGCCAAGAGCCAAAGGGAAAAGCAGAGGAAACTTCAATTGGAAAATATTTGGACATAATTGACCCAGATGACAAACTAAGCTTAAGCACATGTCAAGCACAGGGAGTGGTACAAAAGCATCAACCGGGTGATACAGGAAGTGAGACCAAGCCAAGGTGAAGTCAGAGCTCAGAGAACAGTGTATATTTTTGTAATTACTGCTACTTGAAAAAAAAGATGCCTTCATCCCAAGCTCTCAAGTAACAGCAAATAAGATGTCAGGAAGTTTTTCTAATTTCTTTTTTCAGAGGAGTATAGTACACAAGTACCATTGGTTTGCTAAATGTTAACATCCTTATACACTAAGTACCACAGGTGGGTTTGGTTGTTGATTAGTTGAGGTTTTTTGGGTTTGAGGTTTTGTTGTTGTTGTTGTTGGGGGGGGGTGGGGGGGTTGTGGTTCTTTGGGGTTTTTTTGGGTTTTTTTACAAATTGCTTCACCATGTTTACCACGACTTGCGTGTCTCAGCTGAATTCCAAGGGGGTTAACTTTTGGAGGACTATATTTTCTGAAATTTAACCTGTTTTTTTGTCACTACCATTAAATGAGCTGTTGATTTAAGGTTTTTATTTTTAAATAGACAAATATCAAAAAGCACTAAGCAGCAAGAAGAAAGATTGTGCTTTCAAAACCATTACAAGCGTATAGGAGTTACATAATTTGTCTTGTTAGTTATGTTGCCAACTCAGGTAATCTGCTTGTTGGACAGAAAACAGAACTCAAGGACCCCTGTTGAAACAATCCTGACTCAAACGCTCCTGAAATCAGCAGCACGTCTCCCTCTGGTTTAAACAGCCTGAGTAACTAGAAGGTAATGCCATGCAGGGTACCATGAACCACGTACATCCCCTCTAGTGTGCAGCCCCCTGAGCTTATGGGCAACTCAAGGGACAACAGGATTTTCCAATCCCTGTGGGTCCTTATGGGACCACCAGCTGAGGAATGAGCTGTAACTGGGCAATGGGAGTTTATCTGGGTAGGTACCATGATGGTGCCTCCCAGTCTGACAACCTAAGAGCCAATTTCAACATTGATTTTTCAATAGGTTAAAAATAAACAAAAAGAAAAGCAGCACAATAGTTTTATTACTTGATAATGAAGTTAATTACCTACCTACTTCAGTAATAGGAGGGGAGAAAAAAATAAATAATTAAATCCACAGAGGTTCTTTGCAAGTTGCTTCTCAGAAAACCTCTGAGGAAAAGTAATATTCATTGGATTCTTAACACAGCACAATGGTACAGGATTTCTAAAAATAAAATTTAGAAACGTAATATCCAAGGGGGCAGATAGAGTAAATCTAAATAAACTAAGTTGCAAGACAAATGCGAATACTACCTACGCCATACAGCAAGATACAGCAGTTTCCTCCAAAAATATTCTTGTTGTATGACCATAAAATCTTGCTGGTCTGATCAACATATCACTCAAAAAACCACACAAAAAAAAAACACCAACAAAACAAACAAAAAGCAAGCCCAAATCAGCCACAGCTGACCTTAATTGCAGGAACTGTCACAACAGTACAGAGAGATGCCTGCCACATAGACATAAGAGAGGGGAAAAAAAAAAAGCCCATAGAAGTAAGAGTGAAAAAGGGTTCCATCTTAATGGTCAGTTTCGGAAATCTAGATGACATCTAAACCAAAAAACATCAGAGACAGTTACATAAACCAGGGAAGTGTCATCATCCTTGCAGAAATTTAAAATGATATTTCCTATCCTATTAATAGATAGGTCCAATATCTGCACATAATTTTCTTTTCCTATCCGTTGAACATCTGCATAAAATACACTTCAGGAAAAAAAAAATACAAACCTTGGGGCAATCACAAAAGGACCGTGATGAAGTACAAGAGTGCACAGAAAACTGACTGAAATAACAATTCAACCGGATCAAAAATTATCGATAAGGCAAGACTGAGGGTCAATTGTGAAAAATGAAAATGTAATCCTAAGATTCATGCCGTAACACAGTCTTACACTCACTTCTATCCATGACCACAAAACATTGAAAATTCTCCAAGAAAATGAGATGTCTTCTTTTTGTAAAAGAGGTTTGGGAGACAGGAGTAATCAAGATGACCACTAAAACCCTGAAAAGCCTCAAAGTTGAAAGCAATTTCCAAACAGGGGTGGTGGGAAGGAGCAGGAAGAGCCATTGCCAGTAAATTTAGCAGATATATTGTACTAGAGACAAAGAAAGTTAAGTGAAGGAATAATAAAAAATAATAAAAATAAACAATTCCCCTTAGGAATTAGATGCAAGATCGCTTCGCAAAACAAACCAACCAACTGCTTTTCTCTGGAAAAGCAAAAGGTCACCAATCTTGGTGAAAATATAGCTATAAAAAGTTCTGGCCAAATATCAAAGAGGGTGTTTACAAAAGGGCCACATTCACTGAAACACTAACCATTCAAACCCGACAATAGATTTCAGGAGAGAACAGGATGCAACGTCAAACATCTGTTATCACATTATTTTCTTCAGCTCCTCTGCCCAGAAATCACATCTAGACTTCGTCCATCTTCCAAACCCAATTAGAGGCGAGTCAGACACGGGCTGGAGGCTGTGCCGTTTCAGCCATGCCTTAGGCAGCATTTTGACAACCAGCCATGCCCAAGATCCATGGAAATGTCACGCATGGAGCGGATGACACCTAACCCAGCTGAAGTACCTCATGTAACAGAGCTGGCTGTCCAAACCACACACACACACTGCACTCACACATCTGGAAAACGGCGTAAAGCCTTCCTGGTGCCAGGCTGGGGCAAGAGTGATAGCTCTGGCACTCAAGTAGCACAGCCCACTCAGGCAACCAGAGCACAGCCAGCACTTCTTCACAAAGTTGGACTTAGTGTGCCCGCCTACCGTAAATGTAGCGTGCAGGCATAATAGCTCCATACCCTCCCCCCTCAAAAAATAAATCACTGGACCAAGTAAGCACTTGCATGGAATGTACTCGATTTCCCCTCAGGTTTCGGACTCAAGCTGTATCCTACAGGCAGTACGACTGACGCTTTCCACCAACAATTACTTATTTGGGGCAGGAGAGACTGGAAGAAAAGTCTGAAAAGTAAATAGTCATGAAACACACTTCCGTTTCAAGAACCCTCAGTTCCAGGGACAGCTATCTGAGACAGAACCAGGAAAATGGGAAAATGAATAGGACTATAAGCAAGTAAAGAAAAATCCCCCTTCTCAAAAAAAAACACACACCCAAAACCCATCAACTCAAAAACCTAAAAACCACATATTCATCTACTTCAGACTTACTGCAGGAACACATGCAGTGCATATTAATTCATGCCTGCTGTGCTTTAAGAAGTGCTACATACAAATGATGTTGAACACATTTAGCACATGATGGATTTGCCTTTTCTGTCCAGGAAGCCAATGTGAAGTTGGAGAAGGCAGGCTGTGTTCCATTCCTGTAATCAGCACATCGAAGGTTCCACATGCTCCCGAGATGCGCCTCATGAACACTTGTACACGAATATTTGACCAGTTCCAGGCCAAAGGATTTACACCCACAGGGAATTCAAGACAGCTGTCCCAAGCTAGACACTCCTGCTGCAGTTTGTCAATGACACCATCAGAACTTCACCACGAAGAAATATCACTGCACGGAATCATTTCCTACCTGCACACCTTCAGATAGCTCCTGTTCAGCATGAACCACCTTGCACTTTTGGACAGTTAACTGCATCAGTACAACCGTTTGATGTAGCTATGCTTGATGAATACAGGATAGCAGCACCACCCACTTAAAACTGTTGGGTTGTGTGGTTTGGGTTTTATTTTTTCCCCAAGATGCTGCTTTTCTTCCCCTCCACCCTCTCAGGCATCAATTCTTTGGGCAAGACAAAGAGGAACATTTTCTTTCAAGCAGGAGGAAAAGTTCCTTTCTTTACCACTAACTCCAGAGCACAAAGCCCTACTTTGTCTTGACAGAAGAGGCAGTAAAGGTAATGTTTCCTAAGAGCTGAGGGTTCCAGAGCTGCTCTTGTTGACTTGACCACGACTCAGAGGCCTGTCTGCAACACCAGGAAGCACCAGGCAGCAAAAGGGGCTGTCGGCTTCAGGGTCAGCACGATTGCCTCTGCTCCTTCCAGAGAGGACACCATCCTGAGCTACACCTACAGAGTGTCTGAAAGGACAGGCAGAGGAGGAAGCTGTGTAGCAACTAACAACCCACAAGGCTTGGTGGGTAACGAGATGGTCAAAAGACAGATGAGTATGCGATCTTACTGCTGAGAAGGAGATATTTGTAAAATACTTAAACAAAAGGTTTTTTTCCTCGCACTTCATTAACATTCTGACCCAGCTGCAAGACTACCCCATGTGGAATCACTCTGCTGTCTTATTTCTTTCCTTCCTACGCACTGAATCTCAATGTTATTATTAAATAACTTCCATTCAAGTGTTGTCCATACAACCCACTGTAATCAGTTACACTGATTCACAGGTGGCAATGAAATACAAAATTTTTCTATACTTAAAGTGTTTCTTAACACTGAGAGAACATCCTGCTTAGACAAGAGTACTCCAGATCACTGATTTTGCAAGCTTTCTAAAATCCAATTAAGTAGAACTATTTCCCCTGACAAAAAGGCAAATAGAGCAAGAAAAATCTGTAATGGAACATGAACAGTAAGATAAAGAAAGTGACCTTCCTGACGAATGAAAAGGAATGAGATGCAATGACAATATTTCCATACAAGCAATTATTACAGTAAGCAGAGCTATCCACGACCCAGAGCTGTATATTCAGTCAAACGGCTTTAAGAATTTTATTGTTTCCATTTTTAAGAAGATTAAATCATGCCAATAATTAGGGTGCAACTACACTATGATAAAATAAGCAGTAATTTTTCAAAAAGCATACAAGAAAGCACTAGCCTGTTTCAGAAGAGAAGTTATTTAGGAAGTGTTTGCTGTAGAAAACATAACTACCAGAAACACTAAAAGCCACTGGATTCTAGCACTGGAAATGGTCAACTATTAACTGTTCTGCAAGAATTAAGAAAATATAAGACTAAGCAGCCTACCTTCACTGCCAGGAAGTTGAGACCGCTTTCATGAGCCAAAGCTTTGGCAATCATCGTTTTTGAGCAGCCCGGAGGTCCGTACAGCAGCACACCTTTCGGAGGCTGAATCCCCATTCGGATGAAGGAGTCAGGATGCTTCAGAGGCCACTCAACCGCCTGCTTCAATTTCAGCTTGACATCTTCTAGTCCTCCTATGTCTGACCAAGACACCTGCAAAGCAGACCATTTCGCTGAATTCAGACAATGGAACAAAACTATTTTAAAAAGAAAAACAAAACAAGCTCAAGAGTTCTCTGTATAATGCATGCCACTTACCAAGTTTTTGTTTTACGAGCACTTCTTCAAAAAACCTTTTTTAAACACGAAGTAATTATTAATACAGTCACTTAAAGTAAAAGGGAATTAGACTTGGTTTATGTTGGAGAATTAAAATAGAATATTTTCTATCTACTTCCAACAGTCAGTAGCAAAACATTGGGAGGAAAAAAAGCAATAAAATGACAGCATGATCATACAGGCAGTGACATTTTGTGTGATCACAAAGTCACAACTCTGTTCTCTTGGTTTTTAATGTGATGCTGATGCATAATATGTAAACTATTTTAATGTCTCTCTGAAGGAAAGGACTCAATGTGATGTCATTTATAGCTGCACAGTACGACCCTGACCCCAGCTGTATAATTCCAAAAAGCTGGACAAGACTGTTAGAAGTACTGGGGGTTTCTGCACTTGCCAACACTATCACTCCCATATAGAACTTGGGCACTGGAGATTTGACTGGAGGCTTGAGAATAAACAATCCTCCAAACAGACAAGTATCTACAGAAAAGAAAAATCACACGCAGGGAAGCAACACTCTAACCCAACTGAACTTAAAAAATAAAAATAATCCACAACTGCAGATAAACTTATTCTGCTGAAGATAGAAGACAGGCTTGTCCTGCATACATAGGGACAGAACTACTAACTCTGACTCAAAAGAGCAAACGTAAAACACGCTACGCGTCTCCCCGCATCGCTGTCAACAAGCCTGAGACTTCTCCCACATCCCCTGGCCTGTTCTTCACCCTGTCACCATCCACTCCCATCCACTTCAAATATTCAACATGTCAAGACGCACCTAAACCAAATTAGCTTCTGCCTTAAAACACTCCTCCACAAGTTTACCAGACATAAATCACCCCTCAGCTCTGGCAATCAGCTACACTTGAAAGGCTAGCAGAGAATTACCAAAAGGCAATATGTTGCCTTTCTCCTGACTTCAGAACTGGTGTCGCTGCCAGCTTGTCCCTATTGCTATTTTTCCCCGCAGAGGTAATTCAAGTGTACTGCTGAAATGGAAGGAAAAGGGCATTCGGATGTGGTGCGAGCACTTTTGTAAGTCCAAGCAAACTGCAAATCGAGTCAAACTTCTCAGTTGTCAGTCTTGGACTTAGAAAAAAAATTGCAAAAGACACTGGAGAGCAAACAGCAAAGATGAACGCACATGGGTCAAGCCCTCCAAAATATTACAGGTTTAAAGGCTATCCAGAAGGTGAGGAGCTGCCGATCTGCTGCCTGCAAATATCATCTCTCTCACATCAGGAATATATTACAGAAACTCCACAGAACAACCAACCAGCTCTCTTGTTAGTGATCAACAGCTTCTTGTTCTCTACATAAATACTTTATAAGTTCAGAGAAGAAGTATGAAATACGTAGAGCTGATCACCACTGCCTACTAGGAAAACCATGAAGGATCTGAAAGCAGAGTCACCTGCCAAATGCAGGATTTCCTTAAGGGAAAAAAAAAGAAAAAAAGAAAAAAAAAGAAAAAAACTGGCAAGAAATGCAAATTTAGTAAAGGTCAGAACAAAGTACAGCCTGAATCAGACAGAGCTGAGTATCTGAGTGGCAGGGAGAGGAAAGGATCTCATGACCAAAGCAGCATGGCACTTCTGGTAACTTGCAATCCAATTTGCCCAACCTGCCAACATTCCCTTCTGCAGTGGTGCTTCATGCTACAAGCAAGAGTAACTGCACAAATCAGATGAAAGGAATGGTGGCCAACATATCAAAACTGCACACAGGTCTCCAGTCTTCCAGTGAAAATGTGTATGAAATCAACAGCAGCTAAGGGAGAAACTCCACAACACTGTGGAGCACAATTAAGTACTTAAAAGTAAGAAACCTGCCTTCCCACCGCAGTTCTCACAGGAAGAGACAGAAAACCACCTGTAGGGGTTTAATTACAATGAAGCAAATACAAAAGTTGATAAAAAGTGTAAGCATGTGTCAGATGTCTTACTTGCATCTTTGCTACTGCTCCACCCATGAAAACCCACGCAAACCACCCTTTTCACTTAAATTGCATGGCTGAGTAACAGCTAAACTTGGGACAGTTAATCCCAATTATCCAGTATTGTAAAAGCTGTTGTTTCCCAGTCTCAGATCTGAAGCAGCGTCAGTATCTCAAAGTTAATTTCAAAAATGTGTTACCTATCCCTACAACGTTTAATTCTACCCAGTGGCTGTCTTGGCTCTTCTAAACAACTTTTTCCTAGGGAACAAGATGTGTAAGATTGTTCTCATTTTTCAGTACCAAACCTTACTTGTATCTGCTATTTCACGACTTTCCACCTAGACAAGATTTTGACCAATATGAACAAGAATATCTTAAAATTAATTAAACCATCAGGAATTCCCTGCGACTTCCAGCAACAGAAGGCAAAACCCATCAGCCGGACTTTACATACATACAAAGTGCCAGCGAGAAAACACCTAATTGTTATTTTTATGCTCTTGCAAATATTCAGATTATTGCACAAGTCTTCTGAGGCACTATTCAAATGTTTTTTCAGACCCACTACGTGATATTTAACATCAACATAAGTAACAGAATTGTACAGAAGAAGTGATACAGAGCCACCTAACATGAAGGTTGTTTACAGTCATCTGGAGAGTTAATTCTGATTTTGCTTACCTTCAAAATCAGGAAGAGGTGCAAAGGGAGACAAAGTCACCACAAAGCAACAGGGCCACTAAATGTGAGCTTACGTGTTTTGAGTTAAAAAACAAAATAATTAATCAGTCAATAATTCAATTAGCTTATCTACAATTTCTGTAACATAAGGTGTGGAACTCAAGCAGCAGTGGTATGAAAAGCCAAAAAAGCTTCCTGGTCGCAAATGACACAAATTCTAGTGTGCACTTGGATACAGCTGGCTACGCTTCTTTTACCTGCAGATGAACTCCAAGGAAAGGTGCTGCACTACAAGGAATTAAGTGTGATGCTCTGTCACCGGGGAAATGCTTTTCAAGACTAGCCTTGGGGCTGAGCTTACACACACAAAGCCAGTGCTCTGCTACAGGGTGTAAAACATCACAATTTCATTAAAGCCATAATCTTGAGCTCTCCCCAGGTCAACAGAGCTCAGAAAACGATGCCGAGCAGCAACTCCCCAGAGGCTGTTAAGCCAGAGCAGTAAGGAAATAAAGCAGACGTGCACAAGATGTCTCACCCAGAACCTTCTGCTTGCCAAGACAAAAGTCTGAGTGTTGAATCACAGTAAAGGGAGTGAAACAGGCAGGCAAAATCCATAGCACGCTACAAAAATTTCACGAAGACCCATAGGAGAGGGAGGAACCGCAACTGCAGTGCAACTCTCGCAAGAACTGAAGTATTAACTTTCCAATTTATAACATGCATCCCCTCTCACCTAAATCCCTACTGCAGAAACAGCAGCCTTCTAAAAACGTTGTAACAAATAACCAAGTTGAAGAAAGGTTCTGTTCAAATGGAAAACAAGATGCTATGGGGCACCAGGCAGCAAGTGTTTTTCATTTGTCTTCGTCACAGTCAATGCACAAAGCAATTCGGACACTAGTGAAAGGATCAAAGAATGCAGAAACAAACCAAACAAAACAAAAAAAAACGTATATGTTGGAACCTCTGCCTCCCACATCTCCTCCCACAGACAACCTTGCTTTCTCTCCACCGACCCAAACTAACCCAGTATTAGCCGTCTTCCCCACTAGTAACTGTGAACATGCCCAGAATATTAAAAAAAAAACAAAAAAAAACCACCAAACCAACTCTCATTTTATTTCAATGACAAAATCCCTACTAAGTAGGTTGTCATAAAGCACGTGAAAAAGCAGATTGCAAAGCATTCCAAAAGGTTTATCCAAGATCCTCAGACACTACCAAGTGACTTGCTCGAGGCCACCCAAACAAGTCACTAAAGAGATCTCCTTGTTCTTTAGTTGCTACCCCAAATAGACACAGAACAAGAACTTGTTCCAGGTTTTAAATGAAGGCAAGACTGCAAAAAAGCAATTTAGTCTAGTTGTCTTCTGAACAGCCAAGCAACTATTGCTCAATTCTAGGACCTAAAAAGCAAAGACTAATTAGAAAACCAAGTTTTCTTTACAGCCTACTCAAAGTTCCAAAGACTTCAGAGAGGAGGCTCTGTGATGATGAAAGAGTTCAAAGTTCATGATAAAACAAGTCACGATTTTCATTCAGAATCAGTGATACAAACTAGAAAAAAACCACAACCCAACAATAGGCCATAAATAGCAAAGATGTCAGGACCATAAGGGAAGGGGCCTTTTGACAACATTAATTTACTTGTGGCTCTATTTAGAAGTTACTTTGAACTCTTATCATTCTATCAACACATGGATACTGCAAAGCAGTGCAATATGAAATAACACCACCATCTGAAAAACAAAGTCAAAAACCAAAGAAGCCTCGATTCAATCAATGGCTTTACTTGTAACTGCATAGCCCTCGAGTTCCATCCACACCCAGGGGACTGGTAAGCGAATAATGTATCTGCAATACAGCATATTAATGTAGCTCAGACTTCCGTCTTGTCTTTGGAAAAAAGAAAACATCTCATAGCTGATCATTTATTCAGTGGTTTTTAAAAAGTTATTTTTAGCAAGAGGTTTTTTTAGATGACTAACAGCCTTAAGGTCAGACTGCAAAACATGTAGGAATGTAACCCCTGATATTCTAACAAATTTATCCCCA
Source organism: Apaloderma vittatum (assembly GCF_000703405.1). Lineage (NCBI taxonomy): Eukaryota > Metazoa > Chordata > Aves > Trogoniformes > Trogonidae > Apaloderma > Apaloderma vittatum. The sequence goes on from NW_009702500.1 coordinate 15,935, forward strand.
CAATTAACTGTCTGGCTGAATATCTTCAGAGACAGGCAGAACAGGGAAAGAAAAGCCTATCCTTACAGACACAAAGTAGATTAATCACTACAGGCTGATTGCATATAGACATATCAGCCAGGAAAAAGAAAACAAAAACATAACAAGTTTCAGGTTTCTTGAAGAACGCAGGACTCCTATGTGGTTCATGCTTTCTGTTACTTTTTGGTTTCCCACACATCCAGCTATATTTACATTTTGATAAGAAAGCAACAAGAGGTGTAAGGCAGGCAGTTTCCATTGGTATAAATCCCTGCAGAGCACACAAGTAACACCCCCACCAACAGACAACTAAGTGAAGTGTTTAATGTGCAGTTGGCTCAAGCCCATGAACTGAAAGCACTGTATTCCAAAGAAGGCTAAATCAGTAAAGAGGAAGAACTTAACAGAAATTAGGTTTATTAGCACCAGTTCCGTGGCAAGCAAGTAATTCTAAGGTTTCCCTATTGGTGCAGTAGACTCTCAAGTGTAACAGTACAGAATAGCAAAGCATTTTAGGACACAGCACCATGAACACAAGGTGATGCAACTAATTAATGGTGCTGCAGTTGCACTCATTTGTCTTCTTAGGGACAGGGTTTCTGCTGAAACCACGTACTTTAGCATGCAATTAATTGCAAACACTAAAGTAATTGTGTTCTTCCATGTCACCTGTGTGTCCAATCTGTTGCATCTAGTACTTGAGATTTCACTTTACACCCACTCGAGGCACCAAGCCTGAAATTTACCCTACAACTCGACAGAATATGCACTTTTTTGTCAAAATGCATGTCCTGTCAGCATAAACCACATCTGCACTATATTGTTATCTCCCCTTGAAGTACAGAACATATTTCAGTGGTATTCCAGTGAGCCAGGCTGGTGTTGAAGAAACAAAACCAAGTGACAGTTGAGAAAGCCAGTGGTAGGATGGTTTAAGGGGCAACAGGAACCCGAGTACTAGGTTGTCCTAGGCTGCAAATGACCTAGTATGTCTAAAAAGCACAGCACAGTGACAGCCCGAGTACTAGGTTGTCCTGGGTTCAGAACAGATTTCCTGCAGTACCTTGAGACCTCGCTGCTATCTGTTGTTACTGGGCTGTTTAGCATCACTTGGGCTGCAAATGAGCTAGTATGTCTAAAAAGCACAGCACAGTGACAACAACACTGAACTCAAGAGACAGTAGCGTAACAAGCAACGAGAAAATTAGTAACTCTCCTTCTCAGCAGAACTAATTAGCCCCTGCTGATACTGATGCCACTGCAGCATTTCAAAGAAAAGCTGCCTGGGGCCAGCGCAGGCATTTCCACCCTGCGTGGCCCTGCACAGCATGGGCTCTTCCCAAGCCAAGTGTGATATCCGAGCTAGCTGTGTGTAGCATCCTGTTTGCAGATTTCATTTCCCATCCCTGCAGTTTGGGAATAAGGGTCTACAGTTGTGCAAACTATTTCCCAGATGACTCATCTTCATGCAGCGAGACATAAATGTTTCCTTCCAGGGCTTGGGGAGCTGCTGAGAAACACCAGCACAACCGCTTGCAGCATTGAAATGCAAGAAAAACATTTTGTTTTGCTGAATCTTCTTAAGCTAGATCAGTTCCCAAGTCCAGTTTAGGCTGTTTCTACTACTGAACTACTATAGTACATAACTGAGAGGGCAGTGAGTGGGTGAAGATCAACCTGGCAACACCAAAAATTATGTTGACATAATGACAGATCCCAATGATAACTATTCAGTTAAAAGCATGTAATGCCACTGAGGACATTCAAGTCACAGCACTGAACCGCAGACAGAATTGGTCAACTACTTGCCATAAAATCGCAGCATTCATTCCCTTCACAGCTTTTTTTTCAATACGCTTTGGTTACAAATGCTAAGAGTTGGTTTCTGCCTCAGTTTTGTCTGTTTTACAGAAGGCTCCAGCTTTCATGGCTGTTGAGGATCTTCTTCAAGCAGACATCTTCGCTTTTACTCTATTAATTAACACAGCATATAAAATAACAGATTAAAGAGACCTGCTCCTGCACTACCAACTCTTCCCAAATCATTAGGAACCTAAGATCCTGCCAGTGTTTCTACTAAATTATAATTAAACAAACAAACACATAAGCAAAAAGATGATGCACAACAGTTATGGGTAACTTGAGGCTTGCACTTGACAAAATCCCTCTCTTTCAGCTGGGCATTTCAACAGTTCACTGCAACTCTTCATGTGGCTCTAACAATGCTGCTGGCATATTGCAAAATAAAAAAAAAAAAAAACCAAACCCCAAAACAAAACCAAAAAAGAAGAACAAAAAACCACCAAACAACTTACTTTTGGCACATCAACTGCCACCTCCCTCATGGCGCTGGGCCTGACATCATTCATCCCCTGCAGGAAGTCATTGAAAGCAATCATCACTGACCCAGCCACCTCGCTGTCTAATAGGTTAGGTCTTTTCCCCAGCGCTCTCCGCAAAGCGTACAAACCTATCAAAAAAAAAATTTAAAAAAAATGTAGGCTTCCTCCTGGTTCTCACAAACATACAGCATATAACACAACAGCACTGGAAAGGAAATTACATTTTAAAAAAAATAAAAATCTTAACACTAGGCCTTAACTAGGGCAAAAAAACCACTCCAGACACCTCAGATGAAAGTGAAAAAGGCAATTTAAAAGTCACAGACAGAATATAAACTCAATGTGTTCCCAAAGACAGAACGGAACAGCTTTGATTGCATTGTCAAAGATGAAGCTAACAGGGCAAAACTTTGGAATGTCCATGCATCCATCCAAACATATTTCTAGACCACAAAGGAAGAGGGTTAATGAATATTCAAGACAAACATTTGATCAGTTCAGGTAAGACATCTGCAACTTGGTCCATTCCTCTATTAAGGCTGTTTCCCAAGCTGCTCTTAAAAACAAACCTAAGGTTTTTTTACTGTCTTTGAAACCCTTTTTTTTTTTTTTCACGTAGCAAGGTGCCAGCCAGATACCTCTAGTTTTCTTGATATTCAACAAGTTCCCTGCAACATTGAAAAGCTCTTAGCATCCTTCAGCAGTTACTACTTTCAAACACAGGCATAGCTTTTATTTTCTCATTCGCATGGTCAAATCACACACAGATAATGCTATAACTCAATACTAATTCCTAACTTCCCCCAATCAATCCTTCAAAAGTTGCCCAAGTCCCACCCCCCCCAGCAATATATCAATACTCCTCCGGCAGGAGCAAGCGGTACCATCTACAGCTCCCAGACATTCCCCAGAGAATGACTATGGCCCCTTGGTGCAAGGTGCCCAAAAGCATCTTCTTTTACCCACTATATAATTACACCTTTTAAGGTCTAAAATAATTCAGAGCTTTATCGCTTCTACTGCCAACCCTGTTCTGCAAAGCTAAATTGTTATGTATGTCATTTAGTATATTGTTACACAATGAGTATAATCTTATATGCAGGTACACACACATTTGCATACACATGCAAATACATAACATCTGTTGCTCTGTGTTACCAAAAAAATCAATAAATTAAAATTGAGGCAGGCTGTACAACACCAGTTTGCCTTGCATGACCATAAAAAGACAAACATTTGTTAAATCTTTTCTATATTTAACCAAACAAAACATCAATTATCTCTACATGAAAGGACAATAAAAGGGATAAGCCATTTCTGAAAATAGACATGGTTTTTAACTTTGAGCAGATTGTTGTCTTTTTTCTACAGAGGCACGGGTAGATGCAGACATACAAAGTTTCTGACAATGACAGGAATTCTGCATTTCCTACAATATATACAACGTGTGAAGAGATATAATATCTCCCCTGTGAAGCAGTACAGCTGGTGTCTCTCCATAAACTGCCAATTATGGCAGAGTCTGAGCACCTGCATTTAATACCCAGGCTCTTCATACAATAATGAAAAAAAAAAAACCCAAGTAGTTTGTAATTCAGATTTCCCCTTGCACAGAACATCCAGAACTAATAAGATATATAAATAAAAACATTCCAGGAGGCCAAGGAGAAAAATGAAAATCTGGTCACCAGAGGACAAGTATAACGATCCAGACAGTTTGCATGTTACTCCTCCAACCTCTTCCTGCCTTCAAAACAGTTCATTTTAAGCGAGCAAAAAAACTTAAAGGGCAACAATATAGATCCAGTCTGCCCAGATTTAAAATTTTCATGCAGCCAAATAACACACTTGACACCTTATTCCAGTGTCACTACGGCTAACACTTCGGGTGGTGGCAGCAGCTATTGGGTCCACTCTTATATTTTGGGTTTTGGTGAAGTCAATTTACATGGCATGCTTTTTTAATTAAAAAAACCAAACCAAAAAACAACATAATGAGTGAATAAATAACATAGCATGAAATTAAGTCATGGAGAAAGCAACTAACAGATAAAAATCTCTGCTCCTCATTTCTATACCTATCTGCTCCATCAGGTACCAGCTGAGCCCAGTGCACATTGGGTGCACTTCAATCATGTCAAAGTTATCTTTTTCTTCCCAATACCAGGAATTCATAAAAACAAACAAGTTCATTACAAAAATTGGGAGAGAAAAAACACACAGAAGGGCCCAAGGAGGGTACCACTCTTAAGGATCCTTATTGTCAGTGCTACTAGGACTATGAGTGAAATTTCAGTCCTCAGCAGCACGTTTGAAGTCCAATAGCCTTGATCCAGAACAGGAAGAAAGAGGTCACAGCTTTCCAAACAAAGCCAGAATTCATTTCAGCATGTGCACGCACACGCCACTGCACAGGTCAGCATTTCCTTGAAACAATGTTTTACATTAAAACAATAATAAAAAAACAGACTGAAAAAGAAAGCATGACTCTTCCTGTTTCCTCCTGTTATCATAATCATTCTTTCCTGCACTTCGCACTGACCTCTAAGCAGGGAGAGGGGGAAAAAGTCTTATTAACAAGAGAAGGATTCAGCTAGTGCTTTGCCAGAGGCAGAAAAACACATCCCTCTCTCAAGACACTGAAAGACACATTAAATGTAAAGCAGAGGCTGCTAGAAGCAATGTACAGGCAAAGGAGCTGCAACACTACAGCAAACCCCAGTTTATCACTGCAGAAGTTATAACACAGATAAACTGAGGGAATAATATATAAACTACAGGGATACACAACTGGTCCTACGACTACCCTATGCAGAGCACAAGCCTAACTTGGAAAGCAGCCTCTGCAAAAGTGAATAACATTGATTCTCAGCAGAGTATAAATGGAAAATCCCAGTTAAAAATAAAAAAAAAATTCACAAAAAACCCCACACTAAAGAAACAAACGTAATAAATCAAGCATGATTACAAATAACACAAAGTAAACAATTTGTTCCAGTCCAGCAATCATGCTCTCTACCTCACCAACTCATCCTGTCTGTCTAGAACAGAGGAAACTAAGTGGACAGAAGGGAAAAAAAATAGCAGAACGCCCTGTCCCGGTACAGCTGATCCTTCTTTGGTACCAGGCTATGCATGAAGTCAATAGCATTGTTTCCCTGTAAGATTTTCTTGCTCATAGCTTGGCTAAGTGTTGGCATATTAGATCATCATGATAAATATCCAAACCTAAAAATAGATTCTATGACACCGCTATATTTGTCAGTCACTGTATAATTATACACTACTCTAAACAATAGAAGGCATCCACTCAGAACAATGAACATAGACTTTAGGTTTCAAAAACAGAATATACACAACACTTGAGGAAATGAAGTGTAGAAAACATGGTTAATCATTCATCTTTCACCGCCCATCAGCTATTTCGTTCACAAACCCATCTTGTTGGGAATTACCCTACCAGAATTTGCGAGTAGCTTCAAAGAAATGGTGACAATCTTGCAAGATTGTTTACAAAACAAAGTGTTTCTTTTTCCTCTCCTAATCCACCACTTCCCTCTCAAATTATTACAGCCCAACCCAGAAGACACATACCACTTCTCCCTGTGACAGCTGTCAGATCTAATATGATCATCTCCTGCATGGCTGGAACTGGAATGATCAACAACATTCAGAAAAACTCAAGCTTCCGAAAGGCAGTGGGTGGCACACCTTTCTCTACTTTTAGGTCTTTACATGCTATAGTTTTATACAAAGAAAAAACATTTTAACGTAACTTGAAAACTAGTTTTGCACTTTAGAAACAAGGGGAGGCTTACCTGACTTGACAGGCAATGGAATCAAAAGTTATTCTAGTTTTTCACATTTCTTGAGACACAGAGCTCTTCTGCTTTACATCTGGCAATTTTTAAATAGCATGAGTTTCTCCACTCATTCATGACAACAGTCTCAAAATCACAGTAGGAAATCTTTGATAGAACTTCAAGTATCATGTACCATGAACCACATATGTTCTTGAATGTACAGTCTCACAAAGGTGGTTTACAGCAGTTAGTCATAATAAAACACTGGATGGTCAAATCCACAAAAAGATACACACATGGTGTGTTGTGTTGTGCAGTGTTGGCGGTTTTTT